>NW_023425573.1:45111628-45239128 GCF_014108245.1 Pipistrellus kuhlii | reverse complement strand
CTGGACACAGACACTAGGGGGGATGAAGGCACAAGTAGGAGGCTTGGGGGGGGGAGGGGTTTAATGGAGGAATAAGCACACATATGTAATACTTTAATCAATAAAGAAAAATAATTTAAAAACATAAAATAAATAAATCATCTAAGGAGTGGTATAAAAATTTGTATTGCAGAGAGGTAAATTTGCAAATTCTCAAAAATGTCTCCTGTAGACTAGTTTATATTTTAATCTGTCAAATTTGAGAGCTGTATACAGAACTTTGATAATAAAATATAATGGAGAGGCATTTGTTATTTTTAAAAGGATGGAGAACAAAAGATAAATAATAGATCCTTTTAATGCCTTACATATCTTGCAACAATTCTGCTTCAAAGATTAACCTAATGCATTCTTTTCTAATCATAACAACAAATAAAGCAGATAGATATTTCTATTGCCTCTATTTTCAAAGAGGGTATTATCAAGTGTTACTTTGACATTCTTGGATTTTTTTAAGTCTTCTATAATAAACAAGGACTTTATCTGATGGAAAATTATCTAATTTACACTATGAATTGGTGCACAAATATATTTCAACACAGACACATGTCAATCACAAAGGATGTCATAAAAAATGCCATTTCAGTTCCATTTCTCAATTAGAAAAAGAGAACCAATACAGTGTCATTGGTTTGACTGAAATAAATCTATACTAAATGTCTGCTAGGCTTATATTTATAATAAATATAGGCAATGCATTTATAGTAAAACCAAAGCTTCATTCTATTTCTTAGATCTTTATTAAAATACAGACATATTATAAATGTTGATTGAAGAAATAACTAGAAATCTGATCTGATGTAATATGATGCAAATTAAGTTTAAACAGTTTGAACTTTATTTGATATTTCTGAATTCATGGGCATATTTTGAATTTTTTATAAGAAATGAAAGTGCTAGGCTAAAATGAACTGACAATCAGTGTCTAATGTTCCTCTAAGATTCATTTCTCCCCTTTTACTATTGACAAAATATGCTTATTTTGTACATTTATAAGGAATATTCAGAATTTATCCATCTTGCAGTATAAATATCAATCGTATAAAATCTTGTTGTTTACATTTAATCATAGGAGGTTATTATAAGAGCAGCCAATTTCTGGATACTTAATAACATCCTAAATTTGCCAGGATTCATATTGTATTAGGTATTTATTTTCTTAATATGTTGGACATGTGATCATGTTTTTTAAAGTATACAAATGCATGGACAATAAATTATAATGACTTTTATTTAATTAAAAATAGATTATATGTGTCTGCAGCCTAAATATAAATCAGTTACAAACTATAAAATAAGTTTAAAATAGGTACACACAAACTTCTTGGCTATCTATACTAATATGCTAATTAGAATGGGTAGACCGCACATCTTCCGGACATCCTTCCAGACAAAGCCTCAGTGGCTGCAAGGTCCGAGGAGGGCAGGTAGCTGCAGAGGCCAGCAGTGGCAGCAGCAGTGGGGTGATGGGGGTGGCACCTTCCCCTGATTGGCCTGGTTGCCTTCAGCAGTAGGACATCACCTGAGGGCTCCTAGACTGTGAAAGGGGGCAGGCTGGGCTGAGGGACCCCCCAGGGCACAAATTTTCCTGAACTGGGCCTCTAGTACGTTAGTAACACTACTAAGGCTACAATAGCCAGATTTAGATTTACTGTGATGGTCTTAGAGGAAAGAGGGAACACTGCTCAAATCCCAGTTCCTCCTACAGGAACTGGGATTTAAAAGGAAGAATAGACTGTTTTTAAAAACAAGCCCAGAATTTCAAATGGGAGATTGATGGGGAGTGGTAGCCTTTGAGAATATTGGTAAAGATAACAAAATGCCCCTTTTACATTCTTCAATAAAAATATCATGTGTTTCATTTTTCTACTTAAAATGGTATTAGCCCTGACCTGGTAGCTCAGTTGAGTTGGTTAGAGCATTGTCCAGATATGCCAAATTTGTGGGTTATATCTCTGGTCAAGGTGCATACAAAAAGCAGCCAATGAATGAATAAATAAATGGAACAACAAGTTGATGTTTCCTTCTTGCCCTTCCTCCCTTTCTTTCTAAAATCAATCAATCATCAATCAATCAACAAAATGGTATGTAGTGTGGTCTGGAAGAATATAAGGAATACACTAATTTTCATAACTTTCTGTCTTGGGTTTTCTTGTCTGTCATCTATTTGGTTTATGGATTGACAGTTTAAATAAGCAAATACTGTATAAAACACATAAGACAATTATTTTTAAATAGATAAATGATTATGAAAGATTAATAATTGTATTCATTTGTAACCATTATATAGTAAAGTATGTTATTCTCTTGCTGTATTATTCAATTATCTTAACAAATTATGAACCCATGAAATTAATTTTATTGATATACATATAAGAAACCATAAGTCAATGTTTTTTCTCAAAAGAATTTGTAGTTCAGAAACAGAAAGAGTACATTGTGCATATATTAACACTAAAGGCCTAGTTCACAAAATTTGTGCACTGGGCGGGAGGGGAGGGGGCACGTCCCTCAGTCTAGCCTGCACCCTCTCCCATCCAGGACCTCACCTGCCTGCCTAATCCCCCTAACTGCTCCCCTGCCTGCCTGATCGCCCTTAACTGCCTCCCCCCAGCAGCCTGCTTGCCCCCAACTCCCCCCCTGTTGGCCTACTTGCCTCCAACTGCCCTCCCCTCCTGGCCTGATCATTCTAACTGCCTCTGCATTGGCCCCACCCTGATGGCTTTGTCCAGAAGGACATCAAGAAGGTCTCCTGGTCTAATTAGCATATTACCATTTTATAAGTATAAATTATTATTAATTGTACTCACTGCTATTCAGAGACAGAAGACAAAAGCATAAATAAGATTTAAATAATGTACATCCATCACTAGACACATCTATAATTAAAAAGGTTATGTGGCCGACGGCTAAATAATAAATTCGTATATTTAAAAAAAACAAAACAAAAAAAAAACAGTGGATTACATGGTGTAGTTTGAGGAATATGCCAGCAGTCTTCTTACTCAAATTTGTCTTTCTAGAATAGAAATGTGAACTTGAGCTTTCTGAAACCTGATTTTCTCATTTATAAAATAAGAGGGTTAAAATAGATAATTAGGAAACTCTCTTAACTTGATATTTTTCATTCAGTAACAACTTCCATTTTTGCAACAAGATAATATAAGGTTTTTAAATCCCCTACATATAAATTTCCCAAACAAAACATGCATCATTCCTTGGTTTGCATTTTGCTTTTTAGGTTTTTAGGAGAGAAGAACATGGAAATGGCAGTATGGCTCGCATAAAAGGGAGACGTACAGAACACAGGGAAATTATCTTCATGGAGATATGGGGAACTCTAAACACAAGTAACCAATCCTAAAAGAGGGCAAGCATTCTTGGATGTGTATAGATCTCCTAGCCAGCTAACTCATCAAAGAAGGGAAACATCAAGCAAAAAATACTCTCATCTGGATAAACAACTTGAATCCAAGAACCATACTAATATCTTACTAGCTGGAGTAAAGAATTGAAATCATCAGCAGAAGAAACCAGACCCTCATTTTTAGTATAAAATTCAATTCTGAGAAGTGTGTTGTAAAAAGTCTCAAAGTGGAATACATTCCCCACTTTTGGTGTAGTTAGAAGAGCCAACCTTTGTATATAAAGCAAGTCTAAGGATGCAGATAGATCTGGTTTTCCTAATCATTTGAATGTTTGCTTCCCTTGCTGTTAGGTTAAAAACATTACCAAAATAGATAAAGAAAAGTGTATGCATTCTGATGAACTCTAAGTATATGTTTTGTCCTTTCCAAACATTGAACCTCTCATAAGGCATAAGCCTATGCTTTGCAGAAAATGAAGCCATCAAATGGCAATAGAGTCTAGTGGCAAATTAAGCTTAGGTGTCTTAACAACTTGGGTTTGCACTTAGCTATGCTGTTTTTTTTTTTTAATTTTTTTTAAAATATATTTTATTGATTTTGTACAGAGAGGAAGAGAGAGGGATAGAGAGTTAGGAACATCGATGAGAGAGTCATCGATCAGCTGCCTCTTGCACACCCCTACCGGGGATGTGCCCGCAACCAAGGTACATGCCCTTGACCGGAATCGAACCCGGGTCCCTTCAGTCCCCAAGCCGACGCTCTATCCATTGAGCCAAACCGGTTCTGGCAATGCTGTTTTTTTCTACCTGTGTAGACAACTCTCCTTTCCCTCAAAGACCCATTTACTTATAAGCAAAATAGAAAAATAATAGGGTTGTTGTGTACAATATATGACCTAATACTTGAAAACGGCTAATAGCAGCTGACACTGGGTATTCATTGGAAAAAAGTTGGAACAGGAATATTCAATATTTCAAACCCTGAGCATTTCATTTTTAATACATAAGTATAACGATCTCACTTGATTGGAAAAGGCATTCAAACAACTTGTTGGCATTTAATACTGGTCTTATTAAAGCCTGCACTCTTTCAATTATCTCAGCTTGCTGAAATAAGGGATTAAAATCAATAAATGTAGGTATGACACAGGAGACTATTACACAGGAAACCAGAGACTTTTCTTCATGTGAAAAGAACATGAGAATGTCACAGAGCAGCAAACCAAGGATCCATGAGGGAGATATGGTGTCCACATTAAGGAGGGTAACTTCCAATCCTTTGAGGAATGAGTAAAGTCTAAGGAAGTCTTAGAAAAAAAGAAAAGAAAAATGTGTAGCAGATAGTTATTATCCCTCAATAGTCAGAGCAATGTTCTATTAAAGAGAGAGTATACTACAATAATTCTGTACAATTCTAGAGATCTTTGAAACACTAGAAATTAAGAGGGAGCATATTATGTCACATGTAGGTGTTTTAGTTGGTGTCTAGACTAAATTGCCATAACAAAGAAACCCCAAAATACAGTGGCATTAAATAAGATGGAATGGTCAGTGGCTCAGAGGTGGTCTCGGATAGGTAGAAAGTTCTGTTTTATGATGTTGTCCAGGTATTAAAACTTGACAATCAACCCAGTCATCTTCAATACACAGCTCCGTCTCTAAATCTAAAGTTGTCGCCATGTGCCTACTACCAGGAAATTCAGGACACAGTTTTGTCTTTAAACAGATGACCTGGAAGTTCCACATATAACTTTAGCTCAGATCCCATTGCTCCAAATTTAATTACATGGCTACAGCTAACTGTTAGAGAAATTTGGAAATGTGGTCTCTAGATACAGCCATAAACCCAGCCAAAAGGCAAATGTGTTGGGGTGGAAGTGAGGGGTGACTTCTAATAAAAGAAAGAATTGGAGAAAAAACAACAGGGAGAAATTAAAATTTTCTGGCAGAAGAAAGAATTATATAAACATTACTGCCATCCCAGTATTAAAATTAACAATCTTATGAGCCAGTCACACTTCCTTTTTAAAACATATATTTTGTTATGGATTTCAGAGAGAAAAAGAGAAAGAGAGAGATAGAAACATTAATGATGAGAGAGAGTCATTGGCTGCCTCCTGCATGCCCCCTACCAGGGACTGAGCTCACAACCTGGGCATGTGCCCTAATCTGGAATGGAACAGTGACCTCCTGATTTATAGGTCGACTTTCAACCTTTGAGCCACACTGGCCAGACCAATCACACTTTCTTAAGAAATAGTCAAACAAAGTCATGATTACAATAGAAAGACTTTCTGAATTCAGTGGTAGATGAGGCTAGATTACAAATGGAGTGCCTTCTAACCCTTACGTTGTGTGATTTACAGATGGCCCTTTGAACAAGCCTGCTCTCCTCTCCCTGGCAGCTTAACCCTGAAAACACGGTTGGATGGGTTTTAAAGGTGACTCTATACCTTGATATCTCATTTCTGTTCTTGTATCACTAGGGTGTATGGCTATGTCCTTCACTTCGACCTTTAAACTCTTGTGAATATCGGGAAACTTTCTTAGCAATAATCTTGATTATTTTCTCATAATAAAAATAAATTTACTTACATAAAATTTATACCTTTCTTAAACTGATATACAGTATTGGGAAATAAATTAGATACATTTACACTTTACTTTCAAAAATTATAGAATGCATCTGTTTGCATGTGAATATGGGCACACGCACAATAGGAAAATCTTTCTCTTTACAATAATACAGAAAATGTATTCAACTCTAGATTCAGAGCTGAGTCAACTAACAAAGATTTATTTCTAAATAACATAGACAAGTGTTTATAAAAATAATATTTTTTAGAATTTTTCAATCTGACAGTAAATTAATATGTTCATTTTCTTCATTGTTGCATGTAAAAATGACTAAAGTATTTATGAAAAATAATACTTCATGTGTGATTAAACTAATTTATTTCTATTTCTAATTCCACTTACCTTAACAAAATGTAAACATTAAAAGAGAGAGCAAGGCTTTAGAAACTGACAAGAAGTTTAGTTTTCAAGAAAAATCCTGGGATTGGAGCACATGCTTGTCTACACCATGATCACTGGCATTTACAGGGAGAAATTTGTGCAATGGGCAGGAAAATTATTGCTAATGCCTTCCTGAGATCATGAGGCTTGCATTTAACAAACATAACTTTATACTTCCCAAGGCCAACCTCCGGCTAGGAGTCAGGAAATAGCCCCTTGGCAATTAGGCTGGGGACATGGGTTATTGACTGACGTACCATGAAATACCACCAGGCCTTAGAAGGATAGCTTGCTGCAAATTTGTGCTAACTAAACAGACACTTAATTGGACCAGTAAACTCTCCTTGGCAAATTATAATATGCAATTTATGCCATCCATGTCTGCTGCAAACACACTCGTAAAATGGATGATTCTCTATGACTGAAAAAAATCACAAGCTGCTAAATCTCATATGAATTTTGCAGGATTCATCTCTACCTATGGCTTTTGGAATTTTGTCCTTCAGACTTGCTTAACAATCTTGATGACCAGCGTTTGACTCCCATGCGATATTTAAGATACACACTGATATTTTTGTTTCACTATTTCCCTTGGAGGGGTTAGCCTGACAGCTCTTCCTCCACTAAAATGTTAAAATGAGTGACACCCTGGTTGGAAGAGGAAGTAGGTAATCAAAGTGTCACTAGTTCTCTTATTTGCTTCCTGCTCCATATTAACATTCCCAGTTCAGTAGTTGATGGCTTCTGTTAACTTAGGAACAGTGAAGCAAATGTACAGGTGTGGCCATTTTGACCCCCCATCAAAACTCCCCCTTTAATGTATTCTTACACTTTTTTCTCGTTTCTTACGGTGGAGGGAGTGAGTTCAACACCAGCCTCTCCACGTCACTCTATCTTCTTGGAGATTTGCAGAAATAGCCAGGACTAGTCCACAGCTAGGTACCTATTGCAGTTAGGGTCCTCTCACCACTTTGCAGCCGAATCCCCCAATGCTGAGCTCAGAGAGTCAATAGTGTCACATCAATCTTGGCTTAAAAGAGAACCCCATGCCACCCCAGGGCCCACCAAAATGCTTCAGGCTCTCACTGAGAGGGCTCCAGACCGAAGACCTTGCCCTCTTTCCTCCTTTCTTGCTAGGCTTTCCTATTTTATTTCACACACTGTCCTGTTCTGATGTTATGCTTGCTAATATTAAAAACTAATTTACACTACCGTGTTAGGGATTCACTGTAGTTTAAAAGTTTTGTCTTTCCCCAGGGACATCAACCATTCAAGGAAGAGTTCCAGGGCTGCAGCTTCCTAGTTGTCAGAGTGAATGTCTAATGGTAGGAGTCTCAGCCAACCAATAACTAAGACAGGTTGTTGAGGGTAATATTTTGAGTGGATGAATGTTCTAATGGCTACCACTCACCCTGTTATAGTACATATCATATTTCTGTTTAGTGAACTTCATTCCAGGCACTGTGCTAGGCATATTATCAATAGAAATAGAGGCTCATTATGTCACCTCCTCTGCCTACTTGTAAAGTTGGGGCTGACTCAGCAACATACACACAGTATTTGTTTCTAAGTTTTCCTGTCCTAGGCTACAATTTTGTCTAAGCTGAGTGGCTCAAAAATCATATATTTCACACACAAAAATGCTTTCTGTGGCCTTTTATGGCCTAAGCATAAACTGATGGTTCAAAATTAAGTATACATGACTAGTAAGTATCCCTGCACAAGAATCCGTGTGCCAGTAGCTCTCTGAGGGGCCTGGCCGCTCTGTTCCCACTGCCCAGAGGCTCTCCGTGGCCCAGAGGCACACCCTCAGCCAGATGCAGAATGCTTGCCTCATTGAAGCAAGCATTCCACTAGGCTGCACACACAGCCCGCTCTCAGCGGCCACCCCACCTGGAACTGAGGGATTCTAATGGGGCTAAGAGAACTGGGCACCGCTATCTTGTGTCTATGGGCACCACCATCTTTGTGACAGAGTAATGGTTAATTTGCATATTACTCTTTTATTAGATAGGATTTCATGGATAATAAAGGTATCTATATATATAAAAGCCTAAGTGACCATCTGATTGGTAGCTATGATGTGTAATGACCACCAGGGGGTAGGAGCTGCCAAGTTGCAGTGGCTGGGCAACTGAGGTTCTTGGGTGATGCACCTGGAACCAGAGAGGAGAGAGCCCGATTCCAAGGTGGGTCACCTGAGAACCGCCCTTTCACAATCTGGGACTCCTCAGGGGATGTCAGAGAGCAGGTTTTGGCTCAATCCCTGTAGGCCAGGTGGAGGGGCCCCAGTGTTGCACAAATTCATGCACCGGGCCTCTAGGTTAGTATAACCACTGAAAACTTGCTGCGTTATTGCAAGTGCTGGTTTACTTGTCTGCTCTCTGCTCACTCACCCTCTGATCTCCTTATGGCCTAAATTTATGTTTTACCCATCTGCGCAATTATCCTTGCCTAACTTTAATAATAAAAAAACAGATAATATAAGAAACACAAGTATATTATTCAATATTATGGACAAAGAAACTGATGTTTAGAAACTTTTAAGACTTCTTCAAAATGGAAAACTGGTAAGATCATAAATGGTTCAAATCTAAGTCCTTTGGCACCAAGCAACATGATCTTATCTCACCACCATTCATCTGTTGACAGTCCTTTTCAGGAATCAGCCTGACAGCAATGTACATGTAAGCATGAAGGCTAAGCACAACCACCTACAGATATTTATAGAAATCTACTGACCACCAAAGTGTAAAGTATTCTACTTTGTGGCTTACCTGTTAAAAATTATTGCTATCACAATGGCTTTCATTTGCCTCCAATACACCTCTGAGCCTTTTGCCCTTTATTGTTGCTTGCAAACTACTGAGATTCTAATATTAGCCTAAATGCAACATAATTTAAATAATAAATCTAATATACCATTGCGAATTGACAGAACATCACCTGAATTTAATACAAATGGTATTTAACAAATTTACCCTCATTAAAATAGATAATTTAGGTTTTAGTGTACCTATGTCAATTGTAATTTTCAGTGAGTTTCTGTTTTGGGTAGGGGTAATTAAGAATATTGTGCACTTTTTTCTATAAAGCTTCCCACCCCCAGCTGATATTTTATAAGCTTCACTCTTGGAGGCTCAAAACCTCATGCAGTCTTAGAAGGTCAATCTGGGAAATGCAACCCTCCCTTTCTGAATTGTCATGGGGTGACGCCACTCCCTGGAAAGGCTTGCTAGTGACCTGCCAATAGTGAAACTCCCAGCTGAGCAATAGCATCTCTCCAAACACAGAAAGCAAATTCAGACTTGTCACAAGTGGCCATTTAGTCAGGAAACCATTCCCTAGAGTTTTTGTATTTTGCTCACGTAATTTATTATTCAATGTGTAAGCTCACAGGTATAATTGCAAAAGACCAACCACAACAACACTGTAAAAATTAAACACACACAAACATAAGCCTCTGGTGACTCTTAACAAACAACCAAAAAAAAACTTTCTTCCACTTCTTTTTCCCTCTCCATCCAGATGAAGAGCACCACAGGACACCCTGGGGGTAGGGGAGGGCTCCCCAGCACGGTGCTGCTCTTTAAACCACCAGGAGCGTTTCCACGAAGACATAGGAAGACAAAAGTGTTTTGATCCTTTAGAATAAAAAGTACTTGACAACAAACCCTTCATTTTAAACTTTGAGGGTTTTAATCTTATATATAATAGATTTGTGAAAATAAGCAAGTTTATAGTTTTGCCCAGAATTCAGATGTATATTATGTGTTCCCTACAGATGTCCACAAATGAACTTAAGTGACAGGGTGTTAATGACATGTACTATATATGGCAATTCTAATAGCTATCTGTAGTATACAAACTACCTCACTAATATACTACATCGGCACCTTTTCATTCAGTGCTAGCAAAAAAGTTAAGCATGGAAGTAGCCACAGAGAAAAGTTGCCACAGAGAAAAGTAAGTTATCTCTATACAAGCTTGTGCAAATGTGGGCTAGATGTTAGAGAAAGAGAGAAAGAGAGAGAGAGCGAGAGAGCGAGCGAGAGAGAGAAAATATATTCAAGGATCTTTCTAATGCTATACATGTAGGTGAGATAATTGCCCTTGCTATTGAAGATTACATAGCAAAGACTAACTGTAACATATATATTATAATATATAATACAAGACTGCAGGGCAAGTTGTAATCATTAATTGGGGGATAGAACAAGTAGAGTACCTAAACATTACAAAGAAGACAAGATAAGAAACATTAACTAGCAGTATTTATTTTAATCTCCATTAACATCAGCTGTGTGCAGAAGTACCCCTACAACTGATATTTTAATAATTTAAACAAAATTGTAATTAAAGCTTTTAATGTCAAACCACGAAGCTCCATATTTTAATGTAGCATTTGCTTAACTCATATATTTTTTTTAATGTTGGCAAAAAAAGATTCAGTGAATCATTTCAGTGAATTTGGTTTTGCCACACAGAAGTTGACCAAGCCAACAGACACAAAGCAGTGAAGTGTTTTAATGTAACATTATACCTCTGCTTCTAGACCCAGTAACAAGATGAAAATCTAAGAACAATCATCAAACACACATGCAGAAATGACAGAGCTTGAAACAGTTTGAATAATTTCTCAATCATAAATTTGCAAAGGGTGGTGGGGGGAGAAAAGAAGAAGCAACGAGGAGGAGAAAGGGGAAGGTGAATAACTGATCCCACCCACCTTGAACACAGAATTTAAGAGATTTATGCACATTCCTACTGACAGGACCCAGGTATTACCTACTGACAGGACTCTAGGTATATATCAATGGCCCACATCATGGATTCATTAGAAATTTTGTTTCAATTGTATTGAGAGGGGACTGTGTACCCAGGTGGCAATGATGCCTTTTTTACTTTGGCTGCATACATACTAAGCACGTACACAGTTATGCATAATGGAAAACATGCACCATTCACAATGGCTTCCCTCAGTCTTCACTTTCCTTCCTCAGATATTTGCTGCTTGTCTTTGCTCCTGCAGAACATCACCGTTTGGTGGAAGCTCTGTAAATCTATATTTAGTGCCTGAGACCCTTTTCTCCCAGCAGCTAAGATCAGCACTTCTGTTAATAGTTTCCAGGTTTGAACTCTGGGGAATGAGGCCATCCTCTGGAATTTACTATTCCTCAGGGACAAATAAAGCTTAAGGAATGCCACAAAACTCACCCTTTCTGATTACCACATCCGGGTAGCAACTCTCTTGCATCTTTGACCATTTTTTTTTTCTTTCTTGACAAGATTTGAATGAGAATTTAGGATGGGTACACTACTAAAAATCTGAATTTTTTAAGATTAGAAAAAAAGAAAAGAAATATAACATACTGATATAAGACTATATACATTTAAGACAAAAGAGCCTGGCCTAATAGCCAACTATGATGTTCCCATTGGCATGTCTGTCCTGGTGGTCCTTTGAACCACTATGCATGTAATGGGCTCAGAAGGCCTGTCATCTCCTTCTCTAGACTGTAAATCCCTTGGAAGCAGAAGCCAATCATTAAAAGGTCTAGAACATGGGAAGCTTTCAATAAATGTCTACTCAATTAAATTTGAAATATCAACTAATTTTTATATATATTGGGGTCCAGCTGCCCCTTTCTTGATTATGTTTATTATTGTTTGGTTAGGAACATCTAAGAAGATATGCATTTTCACCCCTAGAACAGGATGGTTGTCAAGGAATGAAAATAGTGACAGAAGATAATCCCACACCCAATCCCATCCCACACCCAGTTCCATCCCACTGACTGATCGCTACAAGTTCCTAGGAGTAGGAAGAGGATTGTGAGCAAGCTACGTCCATGTTGGCCTGCAAGCCTAGTTTTCATATTAACTGCTGTGGTAGACAAGTAAGAAGACCCAAGGAATCCAAAATATCGAGAGCTAAGCAGAGCTGTTTCTTGTACCAAGGTGACCTCACATTCTCTATGTATAAGTATGCTGGATTTATCTCTGAAGCTAAGCTAGATCTAGAGAAAAGGAAAACGAGATATCTAAGTAACTACTTGGCAAGCTGAAGTTGAGCAATTATACCAAGCAGAAGAAAGCCCAGGTTTTGAAGTGCCCCAAGCATAGTGTGCCATAGTGTACTCAATGCCCTGAAGTCAGCACGGCTTTCTGGAATGAAGCATGTCTCTTTGAATAAAAACTTTTCTGTAATTTAAATTATATTACCTGCATGTTTTATTTTCCATGCAGCTCTCTTTGTAAAGAGTTCCAGAAGTCATAAGAAGACTTTAATAAACCTATCAATAAAAGAATAGATAGCAATTAGAATGTGCAAATTAGTTATTTTTGCTTTAAAAGGAAATGTCAGAAGTATAATTTCTGTAATGATCTCATTTTCTGAAAAGAATCTGGTTATAGACAAAGAAGCTTTCCTCGAGAAGCAAGGGGTGTATAGCTTGAGAAATATTGATTTATAGTGAATACTTAGAATTACACTAAGCATTGTTCTCCTGGAAATCTCAAGTTAATTATTGATAAACATCCTGATGTCACTATTGGGCTTAATATCCAGGGGCTCAAGTTCTGTTTTCTGATGACCTTCTACATCAATAGCTATTCAAATTTCAGGTGGTTTCCATTTTAGGTTTTATTTATTTTGGTTTACATTTTGTCTCCTTCATACTAGATTACAAGGTCATTCCTTCCTGCACTGTTCCACAAAAGTTACCTAGCACACATTACAAGCACATGGCCAAGAGCCAAATATAGCCCATAACAGTGTTTGTTTTGGCTTCCAGGGATTTGAAGTTTGTGAATTTCTTTAGATATGGATGCATTTGGCAGTTTGCAACACCCTATTGCTTTAACAGCATATTTACAATTATTGAATAACTTTTTGGTCCCTGTAACGGTCTGCATTGGTAAGTCTTACCCTAGAGCCCAGCTTTTCCTGATGCAAGAAATATTTGTTACTCCATGCTCTTCTTTACATCACACTGCTCTATTCTTTCACTTGCCTGACTCTATTTAGCATTAAGTTTCTATAGTCATTCATTCATTCATTCATTCAGAGTTTGTTGAGCTGCTTGTACATTGTAAGCGCTGTCCTGGGCACTGGTGACAGGGCAGTGTCTGCTGGCGCTCCATCATGCCTGCTCTCCTAGACTTTCTATGCTTGTCATTGACAATAAACAAATGCATTGCAGGAGGGGATAATTGTTATGTAAATAAAAATAAAGCTGAGAATGAAAATCCAGTGTGACAGGGGACACCATTTTCAACAAGGAATTAAGATTCTCTCTGGGAAGGTCGCATCATAGTGCATTGCCTGGATAAAATGACACAGAGATAGATATCTGGGGACAGAGATTTCCAAGAAAATATGCCTTCTCTTAGAGAGAGCTCTGTCTTTATAATAAGCTAAACCTTCTACCTGTAGTACATTCTTTTAGTTTTTCGCAGCTGAGGATAGCAGAAAATTGTCAGTGGTTTTAATTCTGTTAGAGTTTTTACACTTTAAAAAAAAAAGCCAAATGAGCATAAAATCGGTAATTTTCAAACTCTTCTTTCACTATTGCAACTTAACTTGATGCTTCTGTTATCCCTGAAATAATGATAATAGAAATTTGCTATTCTGAGAGAAAATATCTATTTAAAAAAAACCAAAAAACTACTTACAGAAAACTTACCAAAAATGCCAAGGTTACTTCAAATAGCAAAAACAATGACTAACAGGTAATGGCATGGTTACGTGAAAATAAAACCACATTTCTTTTGCAAACAGTTTTTTTTTTTTATTTCTTTATTGATTAAGGCACTACATATGTGTCCTTATCCCTCCCATTGCCCCCCCCCCAACTCATGCCCTCACCCCCCTATTGTCTGTGTCCATTAGTTAGGCTTATATGCATGCACTCAAGTCCTTTTGTTGATCTCTCCCCCTTACCCACATCCTCCTCTTCCTTCCCTCTAAGGTTTAAGCATCTGATTGATGCTTCTCTATCTCTAGATCTGCTTTTGTTCATCAGTTTATATTGTTCATTATATTCCACAAATAAGTGAGACTGTGTGATATTTATATTTCTCTGTCTGGCTTGTTTCACTTACATAATGCCCTCCAATTCCATCCATACTATTGCAAATAATAAGAATTCCTTCTTTTCTTTTTTTTTTTTTTTTACCACAGTGTAGTATTCCATTGTGTAGATGTACCATAGTTTCTTAATCTACTCATCTGCTGATGGGCACTTAGGCTGTTTCCAAATCTTAGCTATTATAAATTATGCTGCTATGAACATAGGAGTTCATATGTCCTTTCTAATTGGCATTTCTAGTTTCTTGTGATATATTCCTAGAAATGGGATCACTGGGTCAAATGGGAGTTCCATTTTTAGTTTTTTGAGGAAACTCCATACTATTATCTACAGTGGCTGCACCAGTCTGTATTCCCACCAGAAGTGCAAGAGGGTTCCTTTTTCTCTGCACCATTGCCAGCACATGTCGTTTGTTGATTTGTTGATAATAGCCATTCTGACAGGTGTGAGATGGTACCACATTGTCATTTTGATTCTCATCTCTCCAGTGATTAATGGCTTTGAGCATTTGACAAAACCGAACACCCCTTTTTGATAAAAACTCTCAGCAAGGTGGGAATAGAAAGATCCTACCTCAACATAATAAAAGCCATATATGAAAAACCTACAATGGACAAAGCTAAAACCATTTCCCCTAAGAACAGGAACAAGACAAGGATGCTCACTTTCACCACTCCTGTTTGACATAGTACTGGAAGTACTAACCATTGTGATCAGACAAGAAGAAGAAATAAAAGGCATCCAAATTTGAAAAGAAGAAGTAAAACTGTCCTTATTCACAGATGACATGATACGGTACATAGAAAACCCTAAAGACTCCATTAAAAAATTATTAGATTTAATAAATGAATTTGGCAATGTAGCAGCATACAAAATTAATGCCAAGAAATTTATGGCATTTCTATACACCAATGGTGAAATTACAGAGAGACCAAAAAAATTAAGATACTTAGGAATAAACTTAACTAAGGACATAAAAGACCTATACGTGGAAAACTATAGGACACTGAAAAAAGAGATAGAGGAAGACATAACCAGATGGGAGAATATACCATGTTTATGGATTGGTAGAATCAACATCATTAAAATTTCCATACTACCCAAAGCAATCTATAGATTTAATACACTCCCCATTAAAATACCAATTGCATATTTCACAGACCTAGAATGAACTTTCCAAAAATTCATCTGGAATAAAAAAAGACCTCAAATAGCTGTAGCAATCCTGAGAAAGAAGAACAAAATAGGTGGGATATCAATACCAGATATCAAGCTGTATTACAAAGCCACTATCCTTAAAACAGCCTTGTACTGGCACAAGAATAGACATAGAGATCAATGGAATAGAATAGAGAACCCAAAAATCAACCCAAACCACTATGCTCAATTAGTATTTGACAAAAGAGGCATGAACATACAATGGAATCAAGACAGTATCTTCAATAAATGCAAACAGTTTTAAATAATAGAATAAATGAACATTCTAGTTACTTTTTAAAAATAGTAAGTAGTGGTTGTAAATGAGTAATTAAGGAAGCATGATTTCTGTTTGTTTGTTTGTTTGTTTGTTTAAAAAAGCAATCATTTTATAATTTTAAAGAGCCCTGAGAGATTATTTACATCCATTCCTTCTCAAGAACAAGAAAACTAAAACTCTGAGGGGCTAAGTGTCTTGTCTAAGAACAGAGCCATTTATTGATCAAGCTAGAATCTAAGGGTTCTTAATTTTTAGACCAACTCACTTAAACTCTATAAACCACAGTATACTAGTAAATTTAAAAATATTTAAACTACTATTGAGACTTCTTATTTCCTATGTTACGGGCTAATACCCAATGACTTCCAGAGTTCAACATCCCCTTAGTGTGTTCACCTTGGCTACAGAATGTGAAAGCATGTTATATCAGGGAGGCTAATTTTCTCAATATTAACATGGCTGTACCTCTCCACTCTAATCACCCCGAGCCCCAGAATGTGACTGTGAAGAGCTAGGCTAATTTAGGATGTTCTCAAATGCTTTTAAAGACACTAGAGAGGCCTGGGTGGATTGGAAAGACTATGTTTAAGAAACAACACTCATTAGAGTAGAATATAAACCCTGTTGTGGATCTTTGCAGATAGCAATCATGAAAAAGAGGAATCCAAACATCTGCTAGCTAGCTAAGTTTATGCAGAATTACTAGACTGATAAATCCATTCTGATCCAGCCTTGTGTACATGTGTTATGTCATTTTATCACTGCAAGAACAGTCATCGGTGATTTCTTTTCCCATCTTATCTTTAAATGAAAAACATTTCTATGATTATCTTAAAATATATTAGTTGATAATCAGACATAAAAATATTAATATAGAAGTATTTAAACAGTTCTTCAAATTAATTTTACTTTCAAAAGTAACCTAAAATAATTTAGATATTTATTTGCTTGTGCCTAAAATTCATTTACTAATCATTAAATTTTCCTATTAGCATACAAGATGTTATTAAGATATGCTATATATAATATTATCAACATAACAGCATGCTATTTCTCTTTGCAGTATACCTATTAAAGACAAAAATTGTTCAAACAATTTAGTTTAAATTTCTATACTATAAACTGATAGAAATGTATTTGTTATGAATCTTGATGTAGAGTCAATTTAGTTTGACATATATGTAAATATATATATGCGTTCAATATAATACCTATAAACTAAGAAGAGATAATGAAAAAGCAATTAACAAATGGTCCTTGATCTCAAAGAGCTTACTTTTTAAAATTAAATTTATTGGGTGACATTCATTAATATGTGTCAAGTGTACAATTCTATAATACATTAAAGAGCTTACATTGCATTCAAAGTTTCAGTTAGATGTCAAAGGCCTAATAATCCTTTATTTGTTTATATTTTATTTACATTGTAGTAAAATGTCAACCATCCAGAACTAATCAAATAGCCATAGCCTTAGGAGTATGTTACAAACCTGTATAATCTCAATCATTTGAAGAAAGTGAAACATGTTATATTCCAAAGAGGACATTTAGAGCTGAAGGAGATATCCGGGGAAGAGATTTCCAAGTAAATGTTCCTTTTATCTTGCACATAATAGGCTCTCCATTAAATCCTGGTGATTGAACAATGACTCAGTTATTTTGTTCTAACTTGAAACTCAAGAAAGATATCTCCCACAATGGCAATCTTGCAGCTTTCAGGAAATCTTCATGCTGTGCTTCCCCCAAGGTGTCACACCACCAGACTCTCAGCTACCATAATGGCAGGGGATTCTGGAACTCGATTGTTGCAAAAGACACTAGAAAGAGAATAGGATTCCAAGAAGTTCCTAGCAATAGGGAAGCCAAAGTTGCATGACAGGTGTATATAAAGGCCACTTCAAAGTAGACACTGCTAATTTCAGAATGGTTCATAAGATTCATATAAAAAAAATTAGTGTATACTCTTTATCCTCTGTACATCTTGAGAAGCAAAACATTACAACTAAAAGTAAGATTTGTTCTAGAAATTGGATTGTCAAAAAAAAGCTATCAACTTGTTCTCATAGTTAAGGGGAGCATAGTAACATTTGAAGAATATCTAGATTAAATTTAAAAAGCTTTGCTTTGAATATATTTTTAAAACCAAAATAGCAAAAACAAAAACTGTAGCCCTAGCCAGCTTAGCTCAGTGGATAGAGCACTGGCCTGCTGACCAAAGGGTCCTGGGTTTGATTCCTGCCAAGGGCATGTACCTTGCTTTCAGGCTTCTCCCCAGCCCAGGCCCTGGTCAGGGCTCCTGCAGAAGGCAACCAATCTATGTGTTTCTCTCACATTGATGTTTCTCTTTGTCTTCCCTCTCTCTTCTACTCTCCATTAAAAAATCAATGTAAAAATATTCAGGTGAGGATTAACAACCACAAAACAAAAACAAAAAAACTATGGAAAATGTATAATATGATATCTTAACTTAAAAATTTAGATGGATGAGAGATGAAATGTCCAATAGTGTTCTCTTACTCCAAAAAACTTTTATGAAAGAATTTGTGTTTTCAAGAGTGGACAACACTTATTACAAATAATTGCTTTACTTTGTTAAAAATCTGTACATATTTATTTTGATATTTCTAACAGCAACATATATTTATGCATATGGTTGTATTCCATGAATAACATTATTTATATTAATTAAGAGAGGAATATGCAAATTGTCTGGGAGACCATCACAGTAACAGTAATAACCTGCAGGCTACCTGGGGCAAAGGCCAGCAGGGGGGTTAGAGAGGGATGACCAAATGACAGAACAGCAGGCTGTGTGGGGCAACTAGGTCAGCAGGGTGGCAGTTAGGGGCAATCAGGTAGGCAGGCAGGTGAGCAGTTAGAAGTCAGCGGTCCTGAATTGTGAGAGAGATATCCAACTGCTGGTTTAGGCCCGATCCCTGTAGACTAAAGGATTCCAGGTTTCATTTCTGTCAAGGGTACATGGCCAAATTTCGGGCTCAATCCCCAGTAGGGGGTGTGCAGGAGGCAGCTAATCAATGATTATCTCTCATTATTGAGGTTTCTATCTCTGTCTCTCCCTCTCCCTTTCTCTTAGAAATCACTAAAGATAAATAAATAAATAAATAAATAAATAAATAAATAAATAAATAAAATGCATTCAAGTATAAACCTATAAAAAAAAAAAATTCTAAACCTAATAATGGCCCACAGATTCTGAGCTGTAGCAATATCCTAAAATTTTAGGTAAGTAATATGAACATTCAATTAAAATTTATAATAATGAGCCCTGGCCAGTGTTGCTCAGTGGGTGTTAGAGCATTGGCCCATGCACTATAGGGTCTCAGGTTTGATTTCCAGTACAGAGCATGTACCTGGGATGCAGGTTCACTCCCAACCCCCTGTTGGGGCATGTGCGGGAGGCTCCCAGTCGATCTTTCTCTCTCTCTCTCTCTCTCTCTCTCTCTCTCTCTCTCTCTCTCTCTCTCTCTGTTCCCACCTCCCTTCCTTTCACTCTCTGAAAAGCAATTGAAAAAATATCCTCAGGTGAGAATTAATAAGAAAAAGTGTGAAATAATGAAATGTGACTTAAATGCATCTTGCTTGGACACCAGGTGTTTGAACACATATAGACAAAAATTAAGAGTAATGTTAAATAATATTTAAGATACTAATACACATATAATATGAAATAACATAAAATATTAAAAATAGTTGACTCTATAGTTCAATTCCTTCATTTAAAAAAAATGTTCTTATTGATTTGAGAGAGAAAGTAGGGGATAGAGATAAGAACACTGATGATGAGAAACACATTGATGGGCTGCCTCCTGCATGCCTCCTACTAGGGATCAAGCCCACAACTAGGGCTTATGCCCTGACGGGCATCAAACTGGTAACCAACCTCTTGGTTCATGGGTCAATACTCAACCACTGAGCCAAACCGGCTGGGCTCAGCTCCTTCACTTCTAAATGTATAAACTGAGCTAGATAATTTCTTTCATTCACTTTCATAGTATCACTTTCAGCTGATATTTACCACTGAACTCTGCTATCTAATTAGGAAACTGAATTTTTAAATAATAGTGAACTACTGATTAGTTTAACCTTATTCAAAAATTTTAGAATTTTTTTATAGTTTCTAAGAAGAATTGTTTTAAAAAGAAAATAGGTTTCAGCAGTTAAAGTAAGAGCAAGAGGCAGCCAGAAGGCAAGAAAAGGAAAAACATAGAAAAATTTAATCTGCTTTAGTATTTTAATCAATGCTAGACCTTTCAAAAATTCAGCACTTTGTCACCCAATCCAGCCATTCTCTCCATGATGCTAAATTCAGTTAGAAACAATGATGATCAGTATGTGAAAAATTATCAATATTGGTCAAAACTGAAATTTCCCCCCTAAGTTTTAGATCTAGTTAACATTGCAGAAGATAAGCTAATTTTGATGTAGCAGATTGAGTTAAAGTCCACAGAGATTAGCATATTGAAAGGAAAACGAATTACCAGATTTTGGAGGCTGTATACAGTTGGCAGCCTTGACATTTGTAGCCACAACAAAGACTGCAATGTGCAAGGGAGAAAAACCACTCCGTTACACTTTCCAAGCAAACCCTATTGTGACCGCTAGCCTCTCTCTGACCCCACTGTGACCTCAAATCCCACTCAGCTTCCATGCCGAGTTTTTTATTCTGCCGCTGTTTTCTCTTCGCATAGTGTCTTTCCCAAACCCACATCCATGTTCCACTCATCAGCCACAGCTTTAGAGAGCATGAGGCTGGATGGCCAGGCATGACGTGCTAGCAGGTGGTGTAGCTATTAGGCAGCCTTGTGTATCACACGAGATCTGGTGCTATCAAATTCCTTTCCCCCCAAAGACTAAAGAGAGCAAGCCTTTGTGAGCATGCAGGAGGGGGATGAAAACAGTTTGTCTTCTGAGCAGCCAGCCTTTGTCACGTTACAAATGAAATCACTTTGGAAATTTAGAGAATTAATATCATAATGAAGACGGGAGTACCCATTAGGGTGGTCTAATGTTGCTCTGGAGAAATGTGATGGATGCCCAGTGGCTGTAAGCCCTTATTTGCAGAGAGTCACCTCTGCAGTTGCCATTATTAGGAAGATGTCTGAAGCACAGGATCAGACACAACCATTGCAAGATGAGATAGTGTTTGACTGGTTTCCAGGGAACCGAAGGATACAAGCTTCACTGTACCTGTCACTATGGCTCCCAGCATTTCCCCCCTTAATGTCTTTTTTAGCTGTAGGAAGTTTCTCTTTAAAGATTCAGTGCTTTCCTAATGGCATAAAGTGAGTAATGGGGAGCATATAAAAATGTTACATAGATTACAAGTGGATTCAGTCTTGTTTAAGACAAAGCATGCCAGCCTTAAAGAACAATTTTATTTTAGTTCTACCTCTCTCTTGAAAATAAATTTAGACAGATATCCCAAATAACACAGCACTGGCCTCCCCACGCACACTTAGCTTTCTGTGTGAAATATTCCTGGCTTTCTATAGCAATATTTGTGGCTACCCAAAATCTGATCTGCATCTGCTCTTTTTGCACAAATGCCTAGGGTACGGTTCTTCCAGGAATTACTGTAAAATGTAATTGAATCCTCATTTGTGGTGCTCAAATATCTCTCATACTGTTTTCCAGTGGCATTGGTACACATAATAGGAAAGGGAAATTTTTTGCAACCTATATCAATTCCAGACGAGATAAAAAAGGATAATTTCCCTGAGGGGGGAAAAAAATTGAAATGGGGTAAAAGAAAAAAAAAGGATAAATATATTCTGGAAAATAAGATTATGTCTACATTTTCTCCACTTCACAACCAGTTTTTGGTTGCCCCCCCCCCCCCAGGTGTGAATTTACACAATTTGTATGTCTTATTCTTATGCTTGCATCAACTGAGTAATCCCTTCTGTGCAATATTTTTCTTTTAATATCTGTCCCTTTTCAAGACAAGTTTATAGAGCAGTATATTCTCTTGATGAATTAAAATGCTATTTTTATAGGAAAACTGCTGTAAAGGCATAATCACCCATTTTGGAAATATTTTTCAACTATAAATGAAAACAACTCAGGAATTACTCCCAATTCTTCTGGACAAAAACAATGTAGCTGAGCTTGCTTACTAATCAATTAGAGAGCAAACGTGGACTACGGTAGGATTTGTTTCAGTGACCATCCAGGTTCTTTCTGTTGACAGGCTCATAATTTCCTTTTCTCTCCTCTACTCAAACCCTGTCAGGACAGCCAGCCTAGAAATAAAGTCCGAGAAAGCCCCTCCCATGTAAAATGATAAGTGGAAGGCCAAGTTCACTAAAAAGCTGAGATAGCCACTGTCTGGGCTGTCTCTGATCCTTTTGAAGGGGACATAATTAATATTATTTAGAAAGCCTTATTATCTTTACAAAACAGTACATTCTCCTCATTTCTCAAACACTGAAACTTGACTATTCATTTGGGTATTTATAATATTTCAAATTTGTATTTTATCACATACCTTATTACTCTTTAATTTTATCACATATCCAAACCCTTTCTCCCCACCTAGATTTTAGGTCCCTCCCCCCTAAAAATAAATATTTTTTCGTGGTACCTATATGTTAGACATATAGGGAAAACTCTAGAAATATATGCTAAATGAAATCAAACAGATAAAACGGGTGAATTCTATTAACTTTCCAAAACCAGAGGTAAACACATTCCACGTGTCAAAGGGACTGTATGTGGTCACGCCTCTGTGTTGTTTTAAATTTTCTTCCAAACTCTGACATACATATTTCAACAATAAAGAAATTCAAATAAAACAAATAAAAGGTTCCCAATGAAAGTAACGTATCTAAAGCAAATAAAGGGTTCCTAATGACAGTCATGTACCCCTCTCGTGCTCAGACTCTAGAAACGACAACTGTGATCTTGGACGGAGAAGAATCTAATGAAAACAATCACATTAAACATAGCTCTTCCCTGCTCCGTGCTCAGTAAGTGAGCAGCAGGCTCTCTCTGTGTAGCTTACAGAAAACAGGAGGTAGCAGTTTGCAAGGAGCAGCGTTTTAATGTGATTGGACTATAACAGACAATCTATTTACAGCATGCTCTGGGGAGCTTATAAACAAATGTTGAGTAATTTCAGCCAGCAGTAATTACCCTTGCAGCTGACAAGGATAGCATGAGACTTTCTCCTTCACCTTCAGCCCAGTCCAGAAGGCAATGTACACAATGCCACTTCTAATTATTTCTGCATTTCTATGGCTAAAGACCAAAGTGTGTTATTAGGGAACATTTTAGAAAGCTTTTTAAAAGCGTATTTATTAGGACAATTAAAAGTCATCACTATGACAGCAAATAAAAGGTTCCATTCTCAGGAATGCAGTACCAAATGAGCTTTTCTGCCCATTTACCTTTAAGGCAATGTGGACTTGCTCTGCATTATCTATTGTTAAGAGCTGAGACTAAAGCTTGGCCATAAAAAAGAAATTGTATGGGGGACGCTTTTGGTTTCATTCTAAGCTATGCCTTTTGCCATTTACAATTCTCAAGCAATTTCAAGTATATGGCTGAACTTAGTTCTCAAAACACAGAGAATTTTGAAACCTGCGTGTGAGTGTGTATGTGTGTGTTGTGTGATGTTAAATGCTGCTGAAGATAAAATGCATGTGGTCCTACTATCTTTCCCCTTCTGCCTCTCACTGGAGCCACCGGATTACCCTGGCTGATTAAAGACTTTTATCTGGAGGGGTCTTTCATATTGCATCAGTTTGACATACAGAAGATGTTTTAAAAAAAAATCAAAGATCTAAAAATAAACCTTTGGCAGATAAGCTTCTAATGGAGTGCTGAAAGAGTAAAACAATTATGCAGAGCAATCACCCTGAGCGTTTGTAATTAACAATCAAATTACTTCCCAGAAGTGTCCAACAAGAGAACTTTTGTTGAACATTTCTGGACGTGCCAAGCTACCCCAAAGTAATTGGGGAAATCGGTGAACTGTGGTGGTTGCCGGTTTGGCATTCCTGGAGCTTTTGAATGCCTCAATAAGTTCGGTTCGGATCCCAACTGTAGGAATTGACAGCAGATATCTAATCCAGCAAAGCGTATTATTTACATTTTTTGATATGTTACATTACATTACATTCTGTCACATTGCATTTCATCAACAACAGATAGAATGTTGCAAAACTTCATATGACATGGTGACAGCTCTCTTTCTCTCTCTCTCTCTCTCTCTCTCTCTCTCTCTCTCTCTCTCTCTCTCACACACACACACACACACACACACACACACACACACACCAGGGAACTTAGATCAGAAGGTGAATCTGAAGGAATGCTTTTGGATTTTGGCCCTAAAAGTATCCTAGAAGCCTTCCAATAATGATCAAAGCCCTGGAGCTTTCATGACAATAACATCATATTGCCCTGCACAGCAATGCCTGCATATATTAAATATATATTTTGCCAGCGGTTGGTAAATATTCTTTGATTGGTCATTATGATCTACAGTGGACCACAAAAGTTCATGTACTGAATGTTAAACAACATGCTGAAAATTAGCCTCCTTGAGAGAAACATCCAAAAAACAGATTACAGAGTCGAGTCCAACAGCGCACCATGGAGAGGCAAGTCCCCACCAGGGCTCTGCTCCCACTGCTGAGACACGATTGGCAGACGGACAACACTTTGTCCTTGTTCTTGAGACTGGCAGGTGTCACTTTGGCCAGGGTGGGATGTGAGTGACAGATATTTTGCAGCTGAAGAAATGAGAATGCAGAAATTCAAGAGCACCTCTGGGAGTTCCCTGGTCACTCGTGGGCAGCACAAGGGCAGAGCAGGCCTCTGCGCTAGTGCAGGGCTGCTGGCTGCCACTGCTGCGTGCTGCTGCCGACTCACGGCATTTTAAATGATATTTCTATTAACAAGGGTGTGTTTCCGCTCTGATGGCAGCATCCAGAAAGCTTCTATCGAGGTTGTCAGTTATATACTAAACTGCTTTAATTGCTGTTCTGTGATTTATTCAAAATTGCTTACAGACTTAGCATTTTTGAACATGCAGGTTTCATATATACATATTAACATAACTTACCAAAAAAACTAGAAATTTGTTTTCCTCCTCTACCCAAAAGTGTCAAGTTATTTCATTCAGTTCTACAAAAGGAGGAGGAAAAACTTCTTACTGGAAGATATTTAAGTGATGGTAATAGGAAGTAATGATAATGATAATAATAACAGAATAGATTACAAGGCCAAAAATAATGGTTTGTCTCTTTTTTACCTGGATATAATTGGGAACGAATGTCTTCTTAGGTTTTACGAATGTTAAAGAGAAATTAAATACATAATGTATAATGTAAAAAGAAAAATAGCTATAAAGCCTCAAGCATATCTAAGCTATATTTTAAATATGATTTTTTAGGCTCACCTTTCTCTCTGAGTTAAAAGATATAATTATCCAAATACATTAAAATGTAAATTTAGTGGAGTTTGAGGGTTGTAAGAAAAAAATTGTTAAAAGCAGCATATTATAAAGATGTTATAAACTAAATGTTCTCCAAAATATACAGACACAGGAAAGATAAAGATTACTTGTTTTTAAAATACGATGTAAAATTGTTCACGTGCTTATTTTTTAATACTGTTTCTGGTGTTAAGATTGCAAGAAAAGGATTTTTATAAAAGTCTGAGTTATCCATGACATTTACACACTGTAAGCATGATATTTAAATTATCCTTTGTCTTAAGATTATAATTGCTATTTTAAGATATACCCTTGCCCATTAAACTTGTAGAACTCATGGGTGTTCACTCAAACTAAACTAATGTTGGGAGGATACATTTTTAAAAAAAGTTCTCTAGCTTGATTGCTTAATAGAATGATTAGATAGAGTGATATACAAGCAACATGAATAATAGGCTACAGTTACAAGAATAGTTATCTGCCTTCATTTTCCAGTAATTTCCTTCAGACCACTGCCAAAATATTACCTTGCAAAATTAAAATTAAAGCCATATGTTGATTTGGGAAAACATTGATGTCACAGCACATTTCAACATTCGCTGAAAGAGTTAACACTGAAACTATCTCCAAAGAGAAAGAAGATATGTTGATTCAGATTGACATTTGAATCTGTTGTTTAATGTCATTTGCCAAATGTTGTTTCATTTTTAAAATAATTGCTATGTTAAATAAATTGAAGCATGCATGTAAGCAGCACGATATGAAATTAGTACTTTCCTGTGATTTAAAAAAGAAACACTACAACACAGAAATAAGACTTTTCCCCATGAATGGAATAAAACGTCTCCATGAAAACCAACAATGAAGCGAAAAACATACAGTCACAATTAGTCTCCCCCCCCCCCCCCCCCACTTACTAGTGCAAAGATAAATTGTTCTCCTTTGGAAATCAAATATTTTCCTAAACACCACGTTTCTTTAATTGAACTGTATTCTTTATAATGATCAAATATAATTAGCAGTAACAAGTATTTAATGAAAACAAACTGCTACTCCCAAACCGTGGCTACATATTTTGCTTAAATCCCACAGATGCTCCAAGGATCACTGTATCTTCATTACAAACACAAAGCATGCCTCCTCCCGATTCTCTCCCCACTCCCATGTGAAACAACAGTACCATTTAAAGCAACAGGATGAAACAACAAAAACTTCTGGAATTCTAAGGACTTTTGTGCACATCAAACCCTGCTCCTCAGCTCAAAGCATCGCTTCTAAAGAAGCTTCACACTTAGCAACTCAAATATTTTATAGATTTGTTCTTCAAAAAAAGACCGTTTGATATTATCATATGGTACAGCATTGCCCTGGTCTCTTTGCTTACTAGTGAGTGAGCAAAATAAGAAGAGAGTGCTCACACTGGACTCACTGACAGCGAGGTGCCATATAACAAGTCTTCTGTGATTAATTGTGAGTGAAAGGGGGTTTGCTTTTGCAGCCTCGTAAAACTTTTCCCACATGGCTGAACCCACGGTCAGAAGACGCTAGGCCACATTAACTGCCTGCACGTTTCTGCCAGGCTCCGAAGGAGCAGCGAGGCGCTGGGGCTCCAAGCCTGAGGACCTTGGGACATAAGACATCGGCATCTACCTTTCATCTTCGCTGAGATTTGGAGTGGGTTCAGACCACAGAGGCTCCTTAATTCTCACTAATTCATTTGCTTTCCTGATTCACTTGGCTTAGGATAACCTGAGAATGATAATGAACCTGAGAGGGGAGCTCTGAGTCCCTTGCCTTTGAATGTGCTCGGCATGGATCGAGGGCTTTCTGTGAATCTTGCAAGAGGGAAAGAATCTTATTAGCACTGATTGCTAGTCATGAGGTTTCCTCTAAAAATTGCTCTTACGTTTTAACTCTTGCCCTGCTTTCCACAAAGCGGACTGGTGGGTGGAGAAAGTTACCAAAAAAAAAAAAAAAGCAACCTTGGTGTTTCCCACTCTTCTCTGCAATGGATGCAAAGTCTTTTTCCATGACCCAAAGATAAACACTCCCTTGTAAGACAGTTACAATTTTTTAAAGAAATACACAAACTCTCTTTTTTAAAGAAAACCATTTTCAGACTGAATTTGCACAAGTTAAGTTCACTGGCATTTCCCTTGGTTATGGAATTCTGTCCAATGACACTTTGGCTTTTACAATTATTGCATGTGGACTTTTAAACTTCTACCTAGGTAAGTATCTGTGCTTGAGATGACAAAGTCAGTAAATGAATTTGGCAGAGTGGTATGTTTTCATGAAGCAATAATAGGGCAATTTGGGTCTACCAGTCTAGCCGAGAGTGACCATTCCTCCGATCTTGAGATAACCAAACTACTGACCAAATTGTTGCCTGGTTCAGTTGTAATTGTGCCTTCACCTGTTCGGTTGCACAGTCCCTCCCATGCACATGCCAACCGGAGTTACATGCAGCAGCTGGGACGAAATAGATGCTCCAGGGGCAGAGGAGGGCTTGACTCAGGAGTCTGAAAGGGACAGCCGTGACAGGGCAGAGTGATAACACACTCTGGCCCTTTACAAAAGGTGTGTAACCTCTGATGTCAGGTGCTTATCCTCCATCTGGGGATTCCCTTATCAAGATTTTAAATTTCCTGCACAATCTGAGTGACCAGAGCAACCCATGACATCCATATTCGATGTTAGAAAATGTGCAGCCTGGGTCACGGGTTGCAAATGTAAGCCGCAGTCCTCACCATGTTGCGAGCATACAGAATACCAGAATGCGGAGGCAAGGAGAGCCTTAAAAGCCCACCCAGGCCAACTCTCAGGGGTTTCAGAGATGACAAAACTCAGGACTGAGAAGGTTGGGAGATTTGTCCAAGGTCAAATGCCTGTGTAATAATAGAGCTAGAGAGGAAATTTAGATTTCAGATCCCATGTCTTGTGCTTGGTCTGACACTATCCACAAAGAGTGCAAGAATTTCCATACAGCTGAAACCGGTTTGGCTCAGTGAATAGAGCGTCAGTCTGCGGACTGAAAGGTCCCAGGTTCAATTCCAGTCAAGGGCATGTACGTTGGTTGCGGGCACATCCCTGGTAGGGGGTGTGCAAGAGGCAGCTGATCGATGATTCTCTCTCATCGATGCTTCTAGCTATCTATCTCTCTCCCTTCCTCTCTGTGAAAAATCAATAATATATATATATTAAAAAAAAAAAAGGAATTCCCATACAAACTGTTTGACATTACAATGCAAGGGCTTAATGCCAATGGAAAATATTTCAAGCAGCAAGCGGGCCTCCTAAGCCACAGGACTGCTCCTCTCCATTGACTTCCTACCCTGAACTCTGTTTCAATGTTTACTCTTTCCGATGACACCCCCTTTCACTTCTTCCCAGCCAGAGAATGTCTTCACATATTACATAACTTAATAGCATCAGAGTTCAGTTTTTTACTCCTCTGCTTTCTCCATAATACCACACTATTCCCTTCTCCTTCCTTATCTCAGCATTATGGGCCATCCTTACTTCTGGCCGATACTGGGCAAATCTTTACTACAGTAAAATGTATTTGTGATTTATTTATAATTCCGTGAAATCACTTGTTTGGTACAATTTCATAAAATCTGTTGTTAGAAAAATATGCAATACTTATTAATAACATATCAATGTTTCCATCAAGAAAATGTGATCAGTTCAAATACTATAGGACAGTGAATAAGATAGTGGATTTGGGAGCTGACAAATCTGGGCCTAAATACCTAGCCCCTGACACTTATAATGACCTTGAGCAAGGTATTTAACATCCCTAAGCCTCAATTTTCTTCTTTATAATAGATGAGGCTTATGAAGTCTTTCCAGATGCCTAGCACACAATTGGCTTTCAATGAATATCCCATTGTTGTTGTTGTTATTCTATTGGTATCTATATATTTAAAAAGTCAGCGACCAGAACAATGTAACATCTGGAATGACCAGTTGCTATGACACCTACTGTGGCCAGGAAACCAGCCTGATTAGGAGTGGGGCCAGCCAGTCAACCTCCCTCGGCCCCTCCCCTGAGTTGGCCTTGCCCTTGATTGGCCTCTCTGGGAAGGGAAGCCGGCCAACCCTCCTTGGGCCCCTCCTCCTGGCGGGCCCCACTCCTGATTCCCCACCACCACCTCAATAGGGGGCAGGGCCAGCTAGTCAACCTCCTGCACCTCCTCCCTCCAGCTGGCGCTGCCCCTGATGAGCCCCCACCACTTAGATCAGCCCGTAGCTCCTACCCCCAGCCAGCTCCACCCAATCTGCCCCCCACTCTGATCAGGGGCAGGGCCAGCCAGCCAACCACCCATGACACCTCCCTCAAGCTGCTGGCTCCCAATCAGCTCCCCCACCCCAATTGGGGGTGGGGCCCACCATCCAATCTCGCACCATCTCCTCCTTCACGCAGGCCAGGCCCCACCCATGGGTGAATTTGTGCACTGAGCCTCTAGTAAATAATAAAAGAAAAGATTCATCTATAAACATTGCAAAGCTCAAGTAACTGAGGATTGAATGGATTCAGGGGCTTTCCTAGAGAAAAAGCAGGGAAAGAAAGATGAAAAGCTAATTCATGCACTCCAGCTAGTGCGACTGAAAATGATGACATTACTTGTCATGCCTTGACTGGGTGAGTCTTGGAAGCAGATTCCAGTGAAGTGGCTTTGATAATTGTGGATTTGTGTCAGGTGAGGGCAACAGAGAGCTATTCAAGCAGGCAACTCTGGGAACCTGAAAACCATGAACTTGGTTATCAACCCTAGGGGAAACAGCAGAGCCAGTTAGAGCTGAGGAGAAAGCCAAGAATGGATTTGAAACAGAACACAGAGTCTCTGTTGGACTCAGAAGAAAGTCAATGGTAAAAACTTGAAACAAGCCAACTCACTGAGCAATAAAAAAAGAGAAACATATAAAATAATACTAGGGTAGAGCCGGGAGAAATACCAGTGGTGGAGATCCATCAGAAAAGCTATGTCTGTGATTCTCTAGTGAGGCAGCTATCACTGGGGTTTGTGAAAACCATGATGCCTTGGAAATAAAAAGAATTTTAGAAGAGGAAGATTGGGGGAGGAGGGTTATGGGAGGAGAAAAATGGGGTGTGCTAAAGCACAATCAAGGTGACCAGTAGAAATGACCATCAAGAGAAAAAAAAAAATATGACCAAAACTTAGCAGAAAATTATTCAGAAAAGTCAAGGAAACTAATATCCAGTGTGTGATATTAGAAACTAACATCCTCACTTAATCCTGTTTATCTTATGCAAAAGGTATTATTATTATCCCTACTTAGGAGATGCAGAAACTGAAGTTACAGAAAGTTAAGCAATGTATCCAAAAGCATATGCCTCATAAATGGAAGAACCATATAGACTGAAAATTAATATATTCCTGGTATCAAAGCTCTTACCATCCATCCCTGCTGGTCAAAATTGAAACCATGAGAATGCACAAGTTCTCTAAGGGACAAAAAAAAAAAAAAAAAAAGTGGGCACGAGTCAAAGAAGTCAAGTAAGTGTTTAATGCTACAGTGATTTCAGGAATTAGGACTGATAGCAGCACACTGTTGGATTTGGCAATTAGGAAGACACTGGTGACCTTGGGAACAGGAGTTCCTGTAAGGTGACAAGGACAGGAGTCAGACTGTCAGTGAGGGGTGGTGAAGGAATGGTGGCTGAAGTTGTAAATTGCCCTTTGGAGAACTTGGCAGTGAAATATGTAGTAACTCTGAAGAGTTGTACAAGCTGGAGACCTCCTTTCCTTTTGTTAGGCAATACATGCAAATATTTGTGAGCAGTGACGATAGAATCGCTATAGATCCATGTTCATTCAGAAGAACCAGAGAATAATTACAAAACACAGTGATGTAGAGGGAAATGCCCTCTCTGGCTAGTAAAATTGTCCTTAAATGTTATGAAGGAAAGAAAGGATAGCTAAAGTGTAGTTTTTTTCAAAAAGGATACAAATATAGAGATATTGGGAACTTAGGGAGAGATAGGAAATAAGAAAACCTGTGTCATATCTTTTATCAGTCAAGTAAATAAGATGTTTTAAGAAATGTATCTGGGGGCCCAAAGGGTGTAGGTGAATAATGAACAAATGGCAGGAGAAAATCTATGGGCACTTTGGTTAGCAGCAGAGGGAGAGGATGCACTAAATGGACAGAGTTTCTTTGTTAGGTGAACTTGAGTTATGAACAGCCCAAATGTGTGTTAAAAGTTGATGGATCAGAACTGTTATAACTGCCCTGGCTAGGTCCATCACAAATACCTTGTAAAATTCATCCTACTGCAGCCTCCATGGGAGAGAGGCATGCCAGTAAGACAAGCAGCATCCATCTTGCCTCTATGAGATGTGGTATTTAATACGTTGAATAAAAACCAGAAGAGATGAAGCTGTTTACACCTGCCTTCTCTTCCCACCTCACACAGAGTAAATGACCAAGGCATCACCTCCAGAGGCAGAATCTAGCAAACTTTATCTTGGTGCCTGAACTCCATTGGTCAAACAAAAACTTACTGGTAAATCTAATTTTTATTAGAGAAAAATAAGGTTTCTCAGGACTCCATTATGGGCATTAAAAAAAATATTGACCTAGAATGAATGGTAAAATGTGATAGCATTCTTTGAAAGGGCAGAAAAACCTGGCTAATCTATTAGCTTAGCTATTGAGCATTTGTTCCCTTTTTTCTTTATCCTTAAAAACCTGTGACAACTCAACTTCCCTTTCTTGATAAATTATTATCTAACAATTTAGTCAATATCCAAAGTACATACTTGAACAAGATAAGAAAAACAATGACTTTTTTTGTCAATCTGTAACACTGAGTTGCTTTACTTCTGAAATTCAAGTCAAATTTTAAGAAAGAAAAAAAAACCCCGATTTTCTCAGCATTAATGCCATTAATCCTGATGTAATTTGGAATTTCATAATGTTTTCTGAGCCAGAAATTCTAGAATGCAGACATCATGAATACAGACTTTTTCAAAAACACCTCTACAGAGGCACATGTTGATTTAGGAAGTGTCCACATGATAGTAAAACAACCAATCAATTCATTGGGGGGGGAAAAATCAATTGATTCAATAAAAACATCAAACAGGCTATTTGCTGTCATGAAGATCAAACTACTGTTCGACAGAACTTTTACTTTTTAATCAATGGTATCGATGTCTGTAAACACTGTCTTCAGTTAACCAGCCCATCTTCCCCATACAAAGGAGATTCAGGGGATCTGTGCTGCTTTATAGGCAAATTTCTTTTGTGGATTCTACCCTTTGGCCAATTTTTTAAAGTCCAAACGTAAGGATTGTCCCAATTTTCTAAGTTTTTATGCCAGGAAGAACAAAGAGGTGATTTTAATAAGAGACCACAAGTGAAAGCTTCAACTTCAAGCCCAAATCTTAATTTCCACTTTGCAGCTCTTTCTGCCATGTGCAATTTCTTTCTTATTAATTTCCTGCAGAAAGGACTTCCTTTTGCAATGTGCTGCCATCTAATATGCAGCACCCTATACCTAGGGCAACATCCTCATACTGAAAAGCATCCTAAATGTTTACCTTTAAAAGAAAGGTGGTAGATTTTAGCTTTCTTTCTTTATACGCATCGTTCACCTTTTTGGGTTGATATCGCTGGAATTTGTAGCATATCCATCATTATCTAACTGCCAACTGTTTTCAGAGGAGCTGTTGCTTTAAGCTCATTATTTCTTCCAGTTGGAGAATCTGCAGATCCTCTCTCTACAACCCACAGCAGCCGGCATGGTACATGTGCACAGATGAATGGTCAAGTTTGTCCTTCAGAGACTCTTTGTACCCAGCTTTACCCCCAGAACTGCAGTGTGTAATGAGCAGCAAATGCATACTCACGCATCTTAAAAGTGTACAGTGAAGCCATTAAAAATTGCCAAAATAGAGAGCAATTCTGTAAATAAGCTGTTATTAGAGCACACAGTTTCCCAGTGTGTCTTACTTACCTAAGAGTTTGGGATTTATCATGACTCTCCTATAATTAGCTTCCACAAAACTTCCTTGATGCCAAGTAGGGTTCATTGGGCAGTTGCCTTTCAAGAAGAGTTATATGAGCTGCACTTTGGGAGATTTCCAATGAAATCTGAGAGTGGATGATGAAAGGACTAACATGCAGATTGGGGGTAAAGTGGGTGACATCTCTGAATACTATTTAAAGGTCTGTGCAGTCACATCCTCACTGAGCTACAATCAGAGAGAAAAAAAATGTATGTCTTATGTTGTTTCCTATAGCTCATTATTTAATAACCTAAGTTAACAGGTATAAATATTTCAGAGTTTCAGAATGTAATTTTCAGATTTTTTAAGATTGAATGGTGCTTGGAAATATTGAAAAGGTATAAACTTACCATGGGTTCTGATCTCTAAAGTCTGAGGACATGAGATAATGGGGAGTATATATCTGCCAATTACTGCTAGGTCACCAAAATAAGTATGTTTTCCTCTCAAGGCACATATACACAACACTCCACCATGATCATGCCTGGTCTTGTACATTATGCACTGTTGCTGTTTTGTTAAAGCAAATGAAAGCCAAAAGGATTCGTTATCTCAACTGTAAATGTCTGAGTTACAGAAACAGGGCTAGAAAGTCATGGTTTTCTCCCCTTCCACTGTCTTTCCCACGGCTAACACCAGCATGGCTCTACTGAGGTCGAAAAGACAATGATGTGTTGTCACTCACTCCTGCCGTACCCACTCATGGGTACTATCCCTAGTGATCTAGAAGCAACTTGGATCTTCAGGTATTAATAACAATTCTCCATGCTCACATGAATAGGTTAAAATTATTGTGATGGTGAGAAATACCATCTGCACCCCATGATTTTAACAAGAATACTAAGAAAATCAGACCAAAATAAACAAAGCCACTATACGTTAAGCCATGGGATATTAACGTTTCCGAAGGGACAATCAGAAAATAACTATTTTTAAGCTCCCAGCAGGAGTATATGCTACCACTGCTAATGGTTATATATACCTCAGAACTGAACGATGGAAGCTGTTCTAAAAGTTTAGATTTTATCACAGTATGTTTTAAAAATAGATCAATGAAAGATGTTCTTCTTTTGAAGCATTTCTGTGCTGCTTTATACGCAAATTTCTTTTTGTGGATTCTATCTTCTGGCCAATTTTTTAAAGTCCAAAAGTAAGGATTGTCCTAATTTCCTAAGTTTTTATGCAAGAAAGAACAAGCTGGAGTAGATCAACCATTTCATGCCATTTTTCTATAAAATTTAAAGGCCATGGAACAACTAGAGTTTGATTGTAGAAAACATCGCTGATGAACATTTCATTTAGGTGCTACATAAAGTAAGGAGTGGTGGAAGGTGCTTTTAAAAAAAATCCTTGCCTGATTGGTATGTGCAGTGGTTAAAACCTTGGCTTTCGCCCCTAAGGGTCATGGATTTGATTCCTGGTCAAGGGCATACACATGGGTTTAAGGTTCAATTCCACCCCCTGTGGAGATGCTTGTGGGAGGCAACTAATCAATGTGTTTTTCACCCATCAATGTTTCTCTCTCTCTCTCTTCCCCCCTCCCTTCCAAGCACTCTAAAAGTCAATGGAAAAAAATAATTATTGAGTGAGGATTAACAAATGAATAAACAAAAACAAAACAAAATCTTATATGTGTCATTATGAGAATATCTACCATTCATATAATTAATTTAAAATGTTGATATAGTTATAGATTCAGATACATTTGTAAGTAAAAACACACAAAAAATTATCTTCTTCTACACTTTGTCCAGTTTTCCCCAATAGTAACATTTTACAAACTATAGTGTAATACCACAATCAGCATCTTAACATTGATACAGTCTACCTGTTTTATTAAGATTTTCACAGTTTTACTTGTGGTCATTTGTGTGTCATTTTATGTTTTAAAGATTTCAATATTCTAATACAAGAACTATTTAAAAAAAAATAATGTGTTGATTTTTTTAAAGGGAGAATAATAGAGAGATAGAAACATCCACGAGAGAAAAACATCAATTACCTGTCACCTGCACACCCCATCCTAGGGATCAAGTTCAAACCTGTCCATGTGCACTGACTGGGAATCAAACCTGTGGTCTCTTGGTTTATGGGTTGACACTCAACCACTGAGCCACCCTGGCTGGGCAAATATAGTAACTATTTTTTAAAAATATATTTTATTGATTTTTTACAGAGAGGAAGAGAGACGGATAAAGAGTTAGAAATATTGATGAGAGAGAAACATAGACCAGCTGCCTCTTGCACATCCCCATTAGGTACATGCCCTTGACCGAAATCGAACCTGGGACCTTTCAGTCTGCAGAACGGCGCTCTATCCACTGAGCTAAACCGGTTTTGGCTATAGTAACTGTTTTTATTAAACTTTGTCACAGTATGTGATGTGTAGGCACAGTTTTGGTGCCTGATTCTGAAGCTAACTATGCCTAGTTTATAAATGAGCTAGTTCATAATGTTCAATCAAATTTAATTTCAAGAATCGATTTGCCACATGACAGTAATGGTAACCTAGTCCAAGACCAAAATAGATGTTAAACAAGAAGACATAAGAGCTTACAAGCAATGCTGCTTACTTTCCCCCCCAAGAAATTGGGTGCTTTGAGGACCAATAAAAATACTGTGAGCTATATCTTTAAGTTCACTCCTGTGTACAACAATGGGTTGAATTTTGTCATTATTTTTATTGAGTGCCCTCTGGATATATAGTTCTATACAAGTGAAAGGAATAGGATTTTGTGGATAGAAATACAGCTGGCAGGCCCAAAGTCCTAAATTATTGGCTGAATCTTAGTGCAGACTGCCTAAATATAATCCCAAATGGCAATTTTTTATTTTATTTTTCAGTTTCTTCACTTGTAATTAAAAACTGTGGGGTGCTACAAGGCAGAAAGTACAGACACAGTAAAACTAAATGAAATATTGTAATTCTGATTATCTTCTTTGCTTTCAGAAGAGCATTCTGTCCTCAATCATAATAGTAAAATAAGCTAATATCTAACTTATTTCTATATGTCATGATCTGTGTGTAGCCAAGCATTTTCACTACCGAGTTTAATGACTGACACACCCCAAATATGATCTAAATTTTAGAGACTATTATTTTTTCCCATTTTACAGATGACAAAACCAAGGTTTAGATTATTTCATTTACTCAAGGCCATACAACTGGTAGTTGGCAAAGCTGGATCTTGAATTACAGTTTCTACCACAACATCCATGTTTTTCTTATATTCACTATATTATATTATCTTCATTTCTACAGTCTATTACTTCATTTTACTTGGGGTCAAGAGAAAAAATGACTTCTAGGACCCATAGTCCGTTTCTGTGAACAGTCATTGACATTTCCCTGTATTGCAAAAGTACTGAGAGAGAAATCTATGGGGAGAAATCTACCCAGAACAGGAAGATAGCACTATCTATACTACAATAATAAATGGGCAATATGCTAATTAGACTGGATAGACTGGACTTCTTTCGGATATCATTCCAGATATCCTTAGGGAGTGTGGCTGGCCTGCAAACCACCCATGGCCCCTCGCCCAGACAGGCCTCACCCCCCAGCAGGAACCCCCACCCAGATTGGGGGCGTGGCTGGCCTGCAAACACTTAGCAACCCCAAGCCCAGGGCAGCCCCACCCGTCAGTGAGGGCCCCCCACTCTAATGCAGGGCCCCCTCAGGGCAGGCCAGCTGGCCCACACCTGTGCACCAGGCCTCTATCTATAATCCTATATGATAAAAGGGTTATTGACCCTAATGGCAGAATGACCAGAATGACCACTGGGCCAGTCACTGTGAGGCGCACTGACCACCTCTTGGTCCCTTTCCCTGCAGGCAGGCTCCGATAGCCTGATGGCCACCCATGGTGGGGGCAGGGCCAGTGAGCAGACAGAAACAGTGACCTCTCAGTCCATTCCCCTGTCCATCAGACATTGATCATCCAATGGCAAACAGGGAACTGGGGGTGGTTTCCCTGGGGATTGGGGGGTGGGGGGCAGCTGCAGACAGCTGGAAAAGATGGCCCTGATCGCAGGCCAGGCCTAGGGACCGTACCCATATACAAATTCCATGCACCAGGCCTCTAGTATAATAATGATAACTATTATTTTTAAAATGAAAATTAAATTTCTCTAAGAGTAACTGATAACCCACTATTTTGTAGCAAGTAACAGTTACAGAGCCAGGGGGAATAACTTGTGTGTGGTCAGTCATTTACAAACCACTTGATAGCTGGCAGCAAGAGAAAAGTGGAGTCTTTCACCAGGAAAAGACCAGAATGGTAGGCACATGCATATTCTCTGCTTTAATCCAGAAGCACTGAATTTATGAGTCCTCGGAGGCCTTTTAAGAGCTGGAAGAAGAATCCAGGGCTGGTAGTCAGAGGACACTGTGCAGAGAACAAAGCCCTGATGGCATCAAATCAAGGGGTCCCACCCCCCTAAGAGGTTGTCATAAATCTCAGGAGAGACACCCACAGCACCAAATGGTTCTCTCTGGGCACATACATAAAATAGTTTCATCCCCAGAGCATCAAGATTACTGCCTAAAGAGGCTTTATAATAAAAGAAGGTAAGTACACTTTGTCAGGCTCCCAGGCCGGCTGCCTGCAGCCTGCAATCCTGCGAGTGAGGAGTCCACCCAGCAAGGGATGTTTGATGAGGAACTCAGCAGCAAACTGACCCTCATGGCCGAGCCTGTGGTGTGCACGCCCCGTCGTACAGAGAGACAGATGGAGGTGATGAGCTGGAGATGGCTTCCAGTGCAGATGGGGTGCAGAAAAGGTGGCTTGTTAATAACACTGCTGCTCCAAGCAACTTCTTGTCAGCAGTCAAAGTTTCAGGATCATGGACTTGTGGCTTCTTGAAAATTGCTGGAGGACTGACATAATTCCTAGTGTAATTCCTGGTGTAGTTCCATAAAAAAAAAAAAAAGAAAGAAAGAAAGAAAAAAAAGTCTTATAACACTCTAAAGGGCTACGGTAAGGCCATGGGTATGAAGTGACTGACATTTGATGAAATTTTACATCTTCTAGTCTTCAGTATTTATACTGTTCAAGAATGAGATTTTTAGAGTTGGTGTTCATGTTAACTGTGCCTTTCTTTCGTTACTTTTTGGTAAAAGCAAACAATCAACCCCAAAGCACTTTCTTCTAGAGACTTTTCTCTAAAAATATTTTCAATGCATGCTATGAAGCCATTTTTGGTGTGAGAACAAGCAAGCATATGGATTATTGTAGGAGGAGTTCATTTTTAGACAAGGTACCAGGCCCAAGTTCTGAATTTTCTGCACAGGGTTAGGTGATCTTTACTAAAACTATAATTAATGCAAAACCAACTAGGAGGATTAATTTAAACATTGTTGGGGTTTGACAATGTAATTACACACTAGCATTTCCCCCCTCACACTGTGACAGATGATACTCTCATAAAATGATGATATTCCTTTCTTTTCAAAAAGTAAAATACAATAAACATTCTAAATTGTCTTCCTGGGATAAGCCATAATGAATAATGTCTTACTAAGACATGCCTTACTGAGCAATTTTAAACTGATAATGAGTATGACAATAATTTTATTGATTCTACAAAATGGACAAAGCTTACTTTCCAGAAGGATTCATAATGGAACCTCCTTTTGTCAAAAATTAGATATTGGCTTTCATATATTAATAAATGGTAAATGTATTCCATAATTTTCCTTTTTGCTCCAAGTTTTCTCTTTAATGATTATGAGCTCTAATAAATAGTGCTAACAGGGTACGAGAGACCCATTTGTGCTCCCCAAAGTAGGAAAACCTTAGCTTCTCAATGCTTGAGACTGTGTAAAAATGATGACAAACCCTTATGTTTTTGGTGGAGGATTCAGAGTTTAGCCACATATAAAAGTATAGGTGGCACTGAATCCCATGCTAGTATCATTATTCCCATTTTACAGTTTAAAAGGTTTTGTGAGGCTTAGTGTCTGCTCACATCTACTCACCTTGTAGAGTGTAAAAGAAAATGTCTATAGCTGGAGGCACCAACAGAAAGAAACAAGATTATACTAGATACCCGAAGTCAGGTTACATGGTCTAACGAATTTAAGAGTAGTAAGGTAACAATGGGACAGCGTATTTGAATATTGGTTCTTTTCTGCATTTGGTATATAGGATATAAGAAAGAATTAATGCTTCCATCCCTGGCTCTTCTTAAAAATTCATGCTGGTACATAATGTTAGGATCCATAGAGGAGATGGGACCTGCAAACTATAGTCATGCTCTATGCTACGTATTTGTCAGGAGTGACTGCAGCCATAGTCTGTGAGAGCTAGGTGGGGTGTTTCAGAAGCACAGGGCTAGCAATCAAAAGCCAAAACAAAACAAAAACAAACAAACAAACAAAAATTAAGTAAACTTAACCCACTAGGGCATTTTATCAAGCTGTAAGACAAATAGACTCCTTTTAAAAGAAAAAGCTGTCGACATATTTTTCTCTTTCACTTAATCTTTGGTTGCCTTTCAGGTGGTGGCAGAAGGGTTGAAGTTGGAAGTGAGAGCCAAGTGTTGAAGGGAAGCAGCTGAGTCTGTCTCTCAAATATTCCAGTTAATCTGCTTCCTGCTGCCAGACCTACCACTCAGCAGACTCCTAGGGGCTAAGCAAATATTATGGAGCAGGGAAGGGAGAAGGAAGCAGCGGAGAAGGAAGAAAGGAGAAGGAAGAAACTGATGTTGTGTTTGGGGGAAAAGAAAGCAGCAAAACCTTCTTTTTCATGAGCACCCCAAATCCTTTATTTGGGTTTCAATTCAGTGTCGATCTCTTGTATTGTATGTATGTATGTATGATCTATCATCTATCTGTCTATCTATCTTTCAATTGGCTATATATTTATAAAATTTAAGTAATTTCTCACTGAGAATATTTGGGCTAATCATATTTATTCATATTTCTACATTTTACTTCAAATGAGTTAGGCCTACAAATATAAATAGCCACCCACATTGATGCACGCTCTAGGTGATAAATGAATCAGATAAATCTATTTATAAATTGCCACTTCACACAGTAGACCCACATGATCTATTTTGCTTCTAGACTTTTAGTTTAGCTGACAGATGACTAAAATGATGTGTTACCAAAAGGTAGTCCTGTAGGTCTTTGTCATAAAGACACTGAAGAATAGGAGACGAACAAATAGGAGAGCTAGAATCATATTCTCGTTTGGGTGCATTGTGCTCATTCCCAGTTAATCTGCAAGACTCTTTTCTAGGGTAAATCAGCAGACAGGAGCCTTCACTATGGAAGAACAGCCCAGCAGGTGATACACACAGTCAGTAAGCTGCCAGCTTGTTGACAGCCCTTGTGGTAGATTTCATACTTTACAGGGATGTCAGCTTCTAGGGAGTTCAAACATAAGCCCTAGTAAAGGCAAACTCCAAGATAGTAATTATGCCTGTCAGGAATGTTATGCCAGACAGATTTAGCAGTGGCCTGACATGTCCAGACTTTAAAGGGGACTGTGAAAGGACAGGAAAATCACCCAGGATTCCTTTTCCAACCATTCCCACCCATCAGAAACCACAGCCTTAAAATCAAGAAGGTCTTACCAGAACAAAAGGTCACAGGAAGAAAAATGTTCATGTGGTAGGGAGCAGACTTTAAACCTAGAGCTTTACTCACTTCGAGTTAGCGCCTATCTTCATTTTGAATGCTTCTCCTCCTTTGAATGCTGCTTATGGCAGGCAAATCCACTCTCGCCAAAGCGCATGACACATTGCACTTTGGGTTTTATAAAATGCATTAATTTCTTTAAAAAACATTCTTTCCAAAATCATTTTTAAAAGCTAGAAATAGACAAGTCTTCTGAATGAGAAGAAAAGAGAGATTGGCCTTATATGAAAACTTATCTTCATGCCACAAATACATAAAGCATTCTTACTTTCTCGCAGTTCCTTGATCTTATTAAAGAGACACATAGACAGACAAAACAGAGCATATAAAATAGACTATACAATAAAGATGTAATATGCAAATTGACCCTCACACCCTCACAAGGAAGTTGCAGGCCTGGTCATAGGCAAATGACTGAACCAAATGACTGAACAAGCAGGCAGCATAGGGTGACCAGGCTGGCAGGGGGGTTAGTGAGGGACAACCAAATAACTGAACAAGCAGGCCTCATGGAGCAACCAGGCTGGCAGGGAGTTTACTGAGGGATGACCAACAATTGACAAGCAGGCTGCGTGGGGTGACCAGGCCGGTGGTGGGGGAGATAGTTGGGGGCAACCAGGTCAGCAAGGGGAGAGTTAGGGGTAACCAGGACAGCAAGAGGGGCAGTTAGGGGCGATCAGGCAGGCATGCAGAGGCAGTGAGGGTTGATCAGTTAGGAGTGACCAAGCAGGCAGGCAGGTGAGCAATTAGGAGCCAGTGGTCCAGGATTGTGAGAGGCATGTACGACTGCCAGTTTGGGGCGGATCCCTGAAATCAGGCCTAAACCAGCAGTGAAACATCCCCCAAGGAATCCTGGATTGGAGAGGGTGCAGGCTGGGCTGAAGGAACCCCCCCCCCCCCCCCCCCCCCGCACACAGTCCTCTAGTTTAATTATAAAAAACAGTTACTATCAAAATGTAATGAAGAACCTCACTTCCTGACTTGAAATTTTACTTCACAATGATTAGCAAATAAGAATACCTTTATAAATAGCACTGAATTTTATATTTTTTTGTCATAAAAATAAATTATCATCCAGATGGTGACTTAGCAGTGATTATCCTAGACTCTTTATGTAGAATATCAGCCTTTATCAAATCAACTTAGTTCAGTGAACATGATCCATCCACTTGAACATGATTTACTTGAGCATGGAGATCGTTTTCTAATAAAGAACCCTCAACATATTGCCTATAGTTGGGATAAGACATTGGGAATGAGTCTGCAACCCAAGTCCAGCCCTTGACCTAACCTGGGACCTTTTGGTCTGCAAGCCAATTCTCTATCCACTGAACCAAGCCAGCTAGGGCCAAATGAGACTCTTCTTAACTTCAGCCTTGATCAACACCATTCCATCCTCATCTTTGAACTATTCACCCCGGCCTTCCTTATAAGGCATCAGCAATATCATATATTTCCATTCTAATCAGGTCTTGTTTAGAATTAGAACCCCTGGAAAATAATTAAATTTTCTCCTATAGAGCAGAAAGGAGATATGGCAAAACTATCATGTCACTCCCAATATTCCATCAAGTGGTGCAACTTTAGGGCAGAGGTTTCTCTAATCTCAATCCTGTCTGAACAACCAAACATAAAATGTTCTGAGCACTATCTTTGCATTTACTTAGTATCAACATTTTATCTATGTATTTATTTTTTAATCCATGTATTTATTTTTAATGATTGCTCTATTGTATTTTTAATATATTTTTAAAATATATTTTATTGATTTTTTTTACAGAGAGGAAGGGAGAAGGATAGAGAGATAGAAACATCGATGAGAGAGAAACATAGACCAGCTGCCTCCTGCACACTCCCCATGGGGGATGTGCCCACAACCAAGGTACATGCCCTTGACCAGAATCGAACCTGGGACCCTTCAGTCCGCAGACCACTGAGCCAAACAGGCTTCAGCTTAAATATATTTTTATTGAATTCAGAGAGAAAGGGAGAGGGAGAGAGAGACAGAAACAACAATGATGAGAGAGAATCATTAATAGGCTGCCTCCTGCAGACCTGCCACTGGGGATCATGCCCACAACCTGGGAATGTGCCCTTATGGGAATTAAACTGTGACCTCCTGGTTCATAGAGCCATGCTGGTTATGCTGCAAACTTCTATAATTCTTGTTCAGCCTTGATTCCTCTCCTGGTATCAGACTTCCATATACAAATGCCTACTTGACAAATCTACAGAAATGAACCATAGGCACCTTCCATGTAGCTGATTAACAACCAAACATATTATCAACCCCTTCCCAACCTGCACACCCTGAAGTCCCTTTGTTATTGGCACTCATCACTCTCTTCCATTTTGAAATGATGAAGTCATTTTCATTTCTTCCCTTTCTTTCACTTCTGATGTCCAATTGATTGCCCAAATTGGTTACTTCTTCCTTGGGGGTGTTTCTCAAATTTATCTCTTTAACATTTTTTATGATATTACATCATGGGTTTTATTAATGGTAAATGTTTACATTTATTTTTAAAAGCTTAGCTCTTGCTAAGCACCTTTAAAAAAAATCTAATAAGCAAGAATCATTTGCCTCAAATTTAGCTTTCCATTTTTATTTCCACTGTTAGTTTCCCATTTAGGCCTTCACCATTGAATGGCCTTTCTACTTTAAATATTTCACTTAACCACTGCATCTTCTATATTGGCTAGTTCAAGAGACAGTAGCATAGTGGCCAGGAGCATGTACTTCACAGCTATTATGGCTAGACAAAAATCTAGCTCTGTTCCTTCTTTGCTATATGACCAATATCAAATTGCTTACCCCCCACCATGTCTTACTGAAAAGAAGGATAGCAATGAAATTACATATGGAACTATGTTGAGGATTAAATGAGTTAACATAAATTGTACATGTGTAACAGTGCATGGCACATGATAAGCACTCAATAAATGTTAGCTATTATTATATTATTAACATTGTTCTTATAAGGTTCCAGCTAAAACATGACTGCCTGTCAATGCCTCCCCATTGCCAATGGAAAAATATCAGACTACCATTTAAGAACTCAACAATTTGTACTCAACCTGTATTTCACTATCCCCAGTTCAATCTTCCTCAACTCCCAACATACTAGATTAATTCAGTATTCTTAATTAAAACATGCTTCTATACCTTTGATTATGCTGTCTTTTGAAATTGAAATGCCTACTCTATTTGTACCTTCTTGACTTGTACATTCAAAGCAATATTATTTTCATGAGGCCATATTTGAACCTCTTACTAAAATCAGATACTCTTTCCTGGTCTTCCCAGCACTTGTGCTTCTATTTAGTGCTTACTTTCTTTTGCCTTACATTATATTAACTGCATTTATTTCTGCTTCCTTGCTCCACTCCCTCACAGACCACTTCCAATGATGCAACTAGCTTCCATGACGGTATTAACCAAGTCTTAAATACCATACCTTTGTATATCACACAATATACAAGCGGTGGGATCTGGCAAATTGATTAGACACTTAACAGTTAGTTGTTCATTTTAATTGGAAAATAATTGAGTAGCTTAAGGCTGTGAGAAAATAAGATTATTTTCCTTTTTGGAGACACTATCTAGCTGGCATAAGGATAGAACAGAATTTATTGTTGATATTAATGCGAACTACTTAATCAAACCTTGCATTAGTGGAAAAAAAACATTATTTTAAGTTTTCTGTTAATATAAAAAACGATTTTCTATTTAAGAGAATAATCTTACTTTATGAATTTATTTGTTTTCATTAAATTATTTTTCTGTAAGAAAAACCAGTAATGTGATAGCAATCAATATTTTCTGTTTAAAATTTTGACAAAGCAACCGGAAGCCTTTATTTTCCAAAAATAAAAGAGAATATTTTGTTCACTTCTCTACATAATCTACTTACCAAATTTTAGAACAATTAGAGGTTTGAAATTTTCTTTACATAGTCGAATTATTAACCTGAGGAAACGTAATATCTTCAGGGGATAGTAGTGAAATCCTGAACAAAAACTTAAAATCACCTAGATATAGAATATCAATTAACTAGAAGTTTTTATTTCCCTTCTAAACTGTGATCTGGCCTCTATATGAAGCAGAATTCTTTGTCTTTTTGGCAGCCTTTTTGGCCAAACTTGGATCTACGCATCCAGTTCTTTAAAACAGTTCAACAAGGCCGGGGGGGGGGGGGGGGGGGGGGGAATTGTGCAGACCACAACACCTATTCCAAGATCTAGGTTGCTTGATTTTTACCCAGTATCAGTCTAGTCAGGGTATCTCATGGCTAGGATCTCATCTCATTATTTTTTCAATTCATATTGAATTCACTGTTAAGCTATTTTCAGTCATGCATATTGACCTAGATTCTCCCATAGTGTAAGCTACTCCCCAGGAGTATGCTAGGTACTTGAGGAAACAGCATTAACACTTTCAAGTATGGTGAAAACTGCTTTTTCTGTTGGCTGTAAAGAGATACCTCCCAGGATATTAAATGATACCTTTATATGCTGAAGAAAGGTTTATAGGACTTTTCTACATGTCTGCTGTGCAATTCAGAGGAAACTCAGAAACTAGAAGTTGTTTTACTAAATAAAAAGGAAGTAAAGATTTAGACAATATATTTTTAAATCTTTTGATAGAAATTAGTGTACAACTGTTAGCTAGATCCCTATTAAAGAAATTAAAGTCCTTTATTGAAGATCATAAATGCTGACTTCCCCTGAAGGCTCCTTCTCCCAATCTGCTTCACTACCCATCAAACTTCAGGATCCCCTGAGAGCCGTTAGAGGAGGTGCTTGACTTCCTCCGAATTGAGCCTTTGAAAAAATGTGTCTGTATCTCTTTAAGCACATTATTGGCTCTTATGACTAACGTCCAGGAATAAATATTTGAAGAATGGATCCATTGGATCAAATGATACCACCAGCTCATTCAGTCTCTCCAGTATATCATTCTCTCTCCACTTTTCAACGCTTCTTTCTTCTGCATTTGGCTTAATTCTCTGGCAGGTTCTTTCTTCATAATGATGGCCATTGGACAGCCCCAGGCATTCCAGCTGAGGAAAGTCCCAGTGAGGAATCTCAGGGGACTGGGTTGGCTCTTTTTGCCTTCAATATCGCACCCGCACAGTTTGCCTTCTACTTTGGGTAGATTGCAAGAGAGTGAGCCTAGAGTTTGGAACATGCACTGGAGCCATCATGCCTGGGTGTAAACCTGACTCTATCTCTTCCTGGCTGGGTGACCACTGTCTATCTCTGAGTGACTTCACTAGACACAAGCTGTTATAAGAACGTTAGCAGGCATACACTACAGATGCCAATTAAACTGCTATGTGAAAAAATAACCAACATGCATCTCATAGATAAATACAAAACGAAGGCTAACGCGGTAAGTACCCACATCATAGCTGTAACATAGTGCCGCTGCTGTTGCTTGTTTACAAGTGTATCTTCCTCCATAAACCATGAGCCTCTCAAGGTCGCAGGCTGTTTCTAGTATGTGGAAAGATTTAGTAAAATGTTTACTGAATAAGGGTAAAGTGGCTCCAACTTTAAGCAAAATACTTGCAACAATACATTTGCAAATACAATTGCACATTTTATTTTACTCCCAAGGAAAACCATGGATATAGTTACTTGGAAGGAGACTATACAATTCAGTAGAATTTAATGACCTCCCTATTGTTTAAAAAGAAAAAAAGAGTTGATGAATTCTACTATCTTTGAGGTTTACTGCCCATTATAGTGCTTGAAAAAATACTTGTGAGGGGACTACAGAGATGAATTAGGGCTTGAATTAAGCTAAAGGGGGTGGATGGTTCAAATTTATTACCATCAAAAAAGTAAAAAGCTGTTTACTTGCTTCTTTGAAATATGTCCATGGGTTTAACCCTGTCCCTAAGCTAAAATTTGTTCTCTCTTCGTTAGAGTCTCTCCTAGGCAGGAACGGAGGTGTGCACAGAGGTTCCCAGCTAGACCAACGCGCTCCGTCTTTTGGCATCCAATTTTTATGACTCCAAAATAAATTCACTGTCTGGCATTATCAATCCATCTTACAGCTTAACTTCTTTTTAAAAATGACCAAACAGAAGCTTCAATATATATCTGGCTGGGAATCAGGCAAGACAAGGAGCAAAATGCTCTTATGGCGGTACATAAACTTCCAAGCCTTGAAGGGGTTATTTGCTAAGTGTCTAAAAGAGTTAATGATCTTCCTAAAGGGAATAAAGATCAAACCCAGTGTCCTCCAAGCAGCACTAATGGCCCAGTACACTAAATCTTAAACTCTTCCCTAAGTGAGTTCAGTCTTTTTCTATTCCTCAGTGAGAGCAAAATCTACCCCTTCGTAAGGGACAAAGGATGAAACTGCTTTCAGATTGCATTAAAACCATATGCTGCCCAGGAAATTCGGCGTTAGCAGGCAGTAAATTACACTTCTAATCTGCTTGTTGTTGCTGGGTGTTGCCACCAACATATTACAGTACGCGGCACCACTTTGTCACTGGATAACCCATCTGTGCTGTTTGGAAACATGTGTTGTGCTCATGACAAACTTCGGCGTTAACTCAGTCCACACCCCCCAGCTGATTTGGGTCATAACACATGAGGGTTTAAGTATGAATGATGAGCGCTTTGGTGCAAATTAATTTAGATTCTACCTCCCCCCCTCCTTTTTGCGAAACAAAATTAAAGAGGTTTTTTTTGTGTGTTTTTTTTAGCCTGAGCTTGGATGCCCATTAAAGTTGTGTATATAAATAAGCCAGGTTATCTTTTTCCTTGTGAGAAATGCCGTTTTATCTAACAGTCGCTTTCCTAGTAGCTCAGTACTCCACCGCTCTAAATTAGGACACTTTATCTTCAGGCTTCATAATCTTATGAGACTATAATTGGAAAGTTTATAAAAAAAAAAAAATCCTGCTTTGTAAGCTTGGCAGCTGAGATAGAAGGAGGGAATGAGAAAGGCTAGAGCAGAATTACACCATCACGGCCAGCCTGACTCCGCTTGACAGAGCCGTTTAATATTTTGACAAGACAAAATATAAAGCAGCATTTTATTCTGTAGAGACTTCACTAGACACAAGCAGGGAAGTGCTTGTGATCAATAAAGTTTGCGGTGGAGAGTGATTTATTTACAGCAGGGTATTATGTAGAGAAAGAGCTGTGATATTTCCACAGGCTTTGAAGGCATAATGGGCCCCTCTCAATCCTTACATGGAAGGGTTAGATTGTCATGGTTGCTCAGGCAGTATTCAAAACGTTATCTGTTCAGCCTTAAAGACTTCAGAACGAGACAGATGATTAGTTACCCTAAACGATCCTCATCATGCAGAAATTGATGATTTAATATAGTCAATGACAGACGATTCCATTTGTACTAGATAAAGTGTCTGCGGTTTGTATCAATCATAATAGAGTTATTATTGAGCATAAAAGAAAAGCATGTTTAATATCATTAATTCCAGATATGTCGCTTTCCACATCTGGCATTCATCCATAGACCAGAACCACTCCAGGCTATCATTCCTGCCTCTGCGCTGGTGACTCCAGTGTTTTTTGTAATTTCAAAATGTTTTTCAGCACCTCCAGCCAGGCGCAATAACAGTTTACAGATTACCTATGTCATCACATTTTGACAAACTTCTCAATCTGATGTGACCTTCATCTTTAGCCATCTGCTTGCCTTTGTTTCTGCTCTTTTTTGATAAACCTCCACAGCTTAAAGCTGTAGTACTTTGTTCCACACACTGTACTTCTAGGTCAACATTTCACCTGTGTAAATCCAGAAACACAGACTGCAGTGTAAAGATGGTGACCTGGGTTCAGGTCCCCAGGTACCTGATCCTCCCTCACCTCCTTAGTTATATTTTTCATCATTCACGTCAAATTCATTTTGATTGTTTGGAGGGGAAGGCACACAATCAGAAAAAAAGGAAGCGCGAGTGGGAGTTGGAGGTGGAAAGGGAGAGAAAAGAATAACCAGTAAAGTTGAGAAGTTGGAAAAAGAAAATAAAAGTAAAGTCTACACTTGCTTCATCTGCAAACAATATAGCAATGGAACAATGGAACAATAGGAAATATAACAAAGAGACAGACTTTCTGGGAAACAACATTATGGTTACCTAAAGTAAATTCTATTTCTTTTTTTTTATTTTAAACACCCTCATTTCCAAGTGACATGTTGAAACAACAACAAAAAGGTCTAGCTTCCATGTATTTCTTATCCATTTTTTCTTTAGTAAACCAATAAAATAAGTTTCTCAGATATGTTACTTCCGCTCATAAATGTTTATGCAGTAACTAGGGTGTAAAAGACTAGGAGTTTCTTTTTTCTTTTTTCTTATTTTCTTTTTGTAATGAAAATTGATTTGAAGCTAATTTTTTCCACATATTTATCTAACAAATATTTGTTGAGCACCTATGTATGAGTCAGACAGTGGTTAGGCACTACGGGTACATCAGAGATCAAAAGAGACAAAGTCCCTGCCCTCATAAAGCTTACATTTTAACATTGATTACTGATAAAGGGGGTTGTGAGAAGTTAGAAGGTTACAAGTAGAACGTTTTTGTAAAATGGGCAGGATCAAAATAATAAACATCAGAGAAGATAGACAAAAATTAAGATGCCCCTCTTCCTTCAGAGGAATTAGGGGTTAAGCATACATACATAAGGAAGGAGGACATGCCATCACTCCTTCATGCAGTTAGTCCAGCTAAGTACTTATCAACACCAATATAAGTGCTTACTCGCATCTGTTTGGTGGGATAAAGTAAAAGAGATTAACACTGCTTCTGGGCAATGGCTAAGTTTTTAAGTTTAGCTCTTGCTTTAGTTACCATTGTCTCAACATAATTGATTTTCCAAGACAAAGTACAAAATCTTCTCCAAATATAATCACCCCTTGTTAATTATAGAGACATCTAATAAGTCATGAGAGTAAACATAGCTTCTCAATTATTTTTTTAAACTATTAATGACATTTCAGGTGTAATTATTAAAGTATTCAGGGGGATAATCCAGCAGATTCGCCACATCAGATTTTAGTATACAAATCTTATGAGAGGCCCTCAGTCTGACAACCTCTCTAAACACCAGATTTCTTGTTTTTAAAATAGGGGGAAATATCTGTCTTGTCTGTGCACAAGGTTACATTAGGAGTGACTTTTTAAAGAGTATTTTGCAACAAGAAAAACTTGAGATATGATCTAGTCCAGTGGTTGGCAACCGCGACTCGTAAGCCACATGTGGTTCTTTGGCCCTTTGAGTGTTCTAATGCCACTTCTTCAAAAATAGACTCACCCAGGCTGAAAACCAACTTCTGTGCATGGGCCACGAAGTTTCAGTTGCTCTGTACTTGGGTGCCTGCATGTGGTATTTTGTGGAAGAGCCACACTCAAAGGGCCAAAGAGCCGCATGTGGTTGCCTACCAGCCCTAAGGGCTCCCGGACTGTGAGAGGGGACAGGCAGAGCTGAGGGACCCCTCTCCAATGCATGAATTTTCATGCACTGGCCTCTAGTAGATTAATATAAGGCTAGAGGAAATTGATCTGATCTTTCTACATGTGTCTGTATTACCCCCCCCCCCCAAAAAAAAAGCAATTCTGAATATCTCACAATGGATTCTACCAAATTTTGTTTTTAATTATCCAACAAACACTTGATTTTTTATAACAATGATTTTACACTTTGTATAAAATTTTATAAACATATAAGACTAATGAATGTACATCAACAGTCATATTAATAAATCACACCAAGCTTGACACTTTGGTTTTCAATTTCATAGTTTATTCAATTGTCAGTATCACCAAAATATTGGCTTAAACTTATAAAATAACTAGTAGTCTGGTGCACAAAATTCATGCATGGGGAGTGGTGTCTCTCAGCACGACCTGGACCCTCTCCAATTTGGGACCCTTCAGGGGATATCTGACTTCCCATTAGGCCCTGCTGGCTCCTAACCACTAACCTGCCTGCCTGCCTCATCACCCCTAACCACCCTGCCTGCTGGCCTGCTCACCCCCAACTCCTCCCCACTGCCATCCTGATGGCACCTAACTGCCCACCCCACACACACACTGGCCTGCTCACACCCAATTGCTCCCCCTGCTGGCCTGCTTGCCCCAAACAGCCATCCCCTGATGGCCTGCTCATCCCCAACTGCCTCCACCTGCTAACCTGCTTGCCTCCAACTGCCCCCCCACCCTGACTGATCACCCCCAACTGCTCGCCCCTCCTGGCCTGATTGCCCCTAATTACCTCTGCCTTGGCCACACCACCATGGCTTTGTCCAGAAGGATGTCTGGAAGGTCTCCCAGAGGTCTCCTGGTCTAATTAGCATATTACCCTTTTATTAGTATAGATATTTCACGGTTGTTTTATTTAGTCCCATGACTAAAGTTGAGTTTTTAATATTTTTTGATAATCTAGTACTCTCAAAGCAGCAGTAGACACCAGTAAACAAACACACTATTATTGGAGAAGGCTTTCTGTTCACTGATGGGTTTATCTTTGACACTAAAATGTATAGAGAGAAAGTGTCAGTCAACTTTTGACATGCAAATGTTTGTGCCAGACTCACACAGAGCAGGTTCAGAAAACAAGTGACCATAAAGTCACCTAATGATAAAAGACTAAAGTCTTCTAAATCAGCCTAAGAAAAGCATGGGGGTTCTGTTTCAAGCTCATTTTTAAGTACTTTTTAAAAAACATATGTTTTATTGATTTTTTTAAATTTTTTTTTTAGAGAGAGAGAGAGGAAGAAAGACAGTGAAATATTGATGTGGGAAACATAGATTGATTGCCTCCTGTATGTACCTCAGGGACCAAACTCACAACTTGAGCATGTGCCCTGACCAGGAAAGGAACAGAGACCTTTCTGTGCTGAGGTCTACACTCAACCAATTGATCGAGACTGCCCAGGGCTCCAACTTTTTATTGATTTTACTTTGATTATTAATCAATTCATGTGTCCCTATCATATTTTAAATGGACACACCTACTTGCCTGCCCCTAAATCATCATGCTGAACTTTCTATTTAAATTAGATTTTAACTACATAATTCCTAGTCAGGGCACATGACTGGATGGTGGGCTCGATCCACAGTGTGGGGTGTGCAGGAGGCAGCCAATAATTCTTTCTCTTCATTGATGTTTCTCTCTCTCTCTCCCTCTCCCTTCCTCCCTGAAATAAATAAAAATATATCTGAAAATATAATATTGAAGCCGTAGTCCTCTATTTTAGATTCTAAATCTAAACAGTTAACTATATCCATTATGAACTTGGTCAGGTGGCATTGAAATTTCACTTAGAACTAAAATTATGCAGGAAGTCATTCTGGTGTAAAGGAATAAACATATAAAAATTTTTAAAAGCAAATTTGCACTTCTGAACAACAAATCATTATAAACTACCCTGATTCCCTGAAAATAAGACAGTGTCTTATATTAATTTTTGCTCCCAAAGATGTGCTAGGTCTTATTTTCAGGGGATGTCTTATTTTTCCATGAAGAAGAATACGGTACATATTTATTGTTAAATGAAAATAAAGGAAATTTATTACCTGTATACGGTACGGTAGTACGGTAGTTGTCAACACAAACCAGACAAACTGTGAATCCTACAGTATCAAGAATTTACTCATTTATTCAATGACAATCATGTCATCATCTTCTGGAACATCATCATAACAATCCAATTCCTGAATTTCCTGGAGAATTTCTTGTGACTCCTTTCTTTCAGAATCAGTGGACCAAATCTCTCATGTTTAGCCTAGGGGGGCCTTATTTTGGGGGGGATGCCTTACATTTCACTCAGAAGGAAACCTGTAAGTAGGTCTGGCTCCTAACTGCTCACCTGCATGCCTGCCTGATTGCCCTTAACTGCTCACTTGTCTGCCAGCCTATTCACCCCTAACTGCCCCCCACTGCCAGCCTGATCACCCCTAATCACCTCTGCCTACCAGTCTTGTTGCCCCCAATTGTCATGGTCATCCCCAACTGACATGGTCATCCCCAACTGCCACCCCTGCAGCCTAGTCGCCCCCAACTGTCACCGCCACCAGCCTGGTTGTCCCCAACTGATCCCCCTGTTTGTCTGGTTACCCACAATGTCCCCCTGCCAGCCTTATCACCCCTCAAGGCCCCCCTTGCTGTCCTGGTCACCCCATGCAGGCTACTGTTCAGTTGTTACTGTGAGGATGTCCCAATCTTTTTGCATATTGCCCTTTTATTAGTATAGATAGCAAAGCATCCTATCTAATAAAAGAGTAATATGCAAATTGACCATCACTAGAAGAAACAAGATGGCCGTCCCTATGGGGTCAAAGATGGCTGTCCCCATGTTGACACAAGATGGCCACCACAAGATGGCCTGCAGGGGAGGGCAGTTGTGGGCAGTTGGGGTGACCAGGCTGGCAGAGGAGGGCAGTTGGGGGGATCAGGTCAGCAGGGGAGGGTAATTAGGGACAATCAGGCCAGCCGGGGAGCAGTTAGGCATCAATCAGGCTGGCAGGGGAGTGGTTAGGGGTGATCACTCTGGCAGGAAGAAGTGGTTAGGAGCTATCAGGCAGGTAGGTGAGCAGCTGGGAGCCAGCAGTCTTAAATTGTGAGAGGGATGTTTGACCACCTGTTTAGGCCCAAACCCAGTGGGATCGGGCCTAAACAGGTGGTCAGAAATCCCTCAAGGGGTCCCAGATTAGAGACGGTGGAAACTGGGCTGAGGGACACTGCCTGCCCCCCCCCCCCGCCAGTGCACAAATTTCATGCACCCAGCCTCTAGTCCTTTACATAAAAATAAAAAGAGTGCTGGTTTGAATAACTTTTCTCATTTCTCTTTTAAAGATAGTATTGCTATTCTAAAATGTTTTAAGTTTCTTACAAGCAAGCAGAAAAATTGAAGCTCTAAGCTCTAGAAGTTTCTCTTGCTATACATGATAATTTAAATTAGAGTTAATTCTAAAATTTATTTTGTAAATAGATGTTTTTTATGTGGATGTAAAGTACGGCTTTTTAAAATGTTCTGCACATTGATTCCCCTCTTATTTCTGTATCTTTGTTTATGATATTCTTTCCTCCTGGAATCCCCTTTCTTTTCCTCATCTCCTTTCAAAACGGTGTATTTCGTACAAATACTGACTAAAGTCTAGATTTGACCTCAAATCTTTCCCTGGATGCTTCAGGCTTATTGATCTTTCACTTTTTCTGAATTTTTAAAGCAACTATAATGGACACTATATCATCCAGGAATATGCATTTATTCACTGAGCATATACTTAGTGCCTGAACTTTTTTGACACTGTATTAAGCATCAAGTCTACTAAGAAGATAATCAATGACATAATATTCTGCCTTATCTATTCCATCTACTTAACACAGAAGTATTTTTTATATATTATCTCATTTAAACTTTATGACATCTCAGAAAAGTAAAATCATGATCCCTCATATAACAGACACGGAAATTGAGTTATTAGGAGATAAGCTTACAGGCTCAAAAGTTTCAGAGACCAAAAGAGACCAAATGACTTGCTAATCATTCTAAATTTATAGACCTCATCTCCACAACTACATTAATGTCTAGCTTTTTGAAAACCTGGGCATCATTTCTTAAACTCTTTACCTTTTTTTATGCTGGACAAAAACAAATATATAAATGCTTAAGAGCTAGTGCACAGATCTGTGCAACAATGGGGTCCTTCGGCATGGCCTGAGCCCTCCCACAATCCAGGACCCTGTCTCTGCAGGCCAGGCTAAAGGACCCCACCAGTACACAAATGCATGCACCGAGCCAATAGCATGCTTATAATATATTTGGTTAATCTCTTCTTGCCCTCACCTCTCTTCCTTCAGGATCAGGGCTAGGTGGAGAAGCCCTGAGGGCAATTTTGGCCACTGCTCGCACTGCTGATGGTGCCAACTGATTGGGGCTGGCACCAGGAACCAGCACTGGGTGGGTGCGGTGGCTCTGGCACCAGCTGTGGGGGCGGGTGGAGCCATCACCAGCACTGGTGTAAGAGGCGGCTGCCAGCCCTGATTGCCCTTCAGGAGCAGGGGGAGGTGGAGAAGCCCTGAGGGATGATAAAGGCAGGCAGCCACTGCTCACATAGGCTGACAGCACTGAGCGATTGGGGCCATTTCTGGCCACTGCCAGTGGATGTGAGCAGTGACTCTAGCTGTGGGTATGAGCAGGACCAGCTCCAGCAGCAGGTGTGAGAACCAGCAGTGGGAGTGAGTGGTGGATCCAGCAGTGGATGTGAGCAGGACCAGTGCCAGCAGTAGGTATAAGAGCCCAGCGGGACCACAGGGCACAGGAGCAAAGAATAATCAGTAAGCACCAGAGGACCCCCCAATAAAAGTGACTGGCGCCCTACCTTGGTCTGGTGCCCCCGCTAGCCTGCTCCACCATTCCACTATGGCCAATGGCTGCCATGTTCCATGCTCTGCTGCCTATTGCCATTGCCCACCACATTCCATGCATACCTCCTGGTGGTCAGAGCACATCATAGCAACCAATTATTCAGTTGTTCCACCATTCAGTCTATTTGCATATTAGGGTTTTTTACATATAGATAATAAAAGCATAATATGCTAGTTAGATTGGATGACCTTCCAGAAGAAACTGGGGGTACAATGGAAGCCAGGGTCCCTGGTGTCAGAGGGAAGCTGGTGCCGGCTGCTGGGGAAAGGAAGGTTTATTCTTGCACAAATTTCATGCATTGGGCCTCTAATACACACACACACACACACACATATATATGGACATATATGTGTATGTATGTGTGTATATAAATATATAGATAGATATAAATACTAAAATATTTATTGACTGACTGCAGTGTGAATTCCATTTAAGTCTTAATAGAAATCTAGGCAATTTTTTCCAAAAATCATATAACATAGTTGGAATGATTTCGTATACAATAGTGATATTAAAATTCATTTAATCATCTAATTAGGACTCTCATAAGGCTGAAGGAAAATGCTATAATAAAACAAAAAACAAAACAAAACACACAAATGTTAACCAAACTTAAGCTTTTTTCTCTATGATAATGTTACAAAAATATACAATCATAGATAGTTTTAAAACTTCACAAAATTAAGCGGTCAAATTCACAGATGCCCTATCTCACCTATATACCAAAAGGTCATAAACATCTCAACCTTGAAAACAATGTGCATTTTAAGTATGCAAGTATACTTATAGCAACTTATAGTATGTGTATATGTATAATTTTAAAGAAAACCAGGCAATCACCAAGAGCAAATGTTCTCCTTCACACTTTTATGACCAATCTGGACCCAAACTTTGCATTTTCTTTAAATGAAAAAAAAAAAAGAATCTCATTTAAGACCTTCAGAGAAGAGAAAAACTAAAATATGGCTCATTCTTTTTTAAAAACATTTTATGTTTTATGTATACATTAGCATATTTACATATATATTGTTAAATGCCCTATCAGAAGCCATTTGAATGTTAAAATATCATTACAGGAATTCAAAGATAAGATTCCTAAAGAAAAAGAAAAACTCTGGGAATGGAATCTCTGTCATTACAGACAAAGTTATAAAATACTTCTGTATACCATGTCATATTTCTAAAAACTAAATTTTGATTACTGCCTGATCTCTGTATATGTCAAATTTAAATATTTGAATTCATAGTAAAAATAAATTTTACATTTCTAAAAAATTGAAGTAAATATTAAGTACATGTTCTAGGAGAAATTAGTTTATTTTTAATTGTCTGCAAATTAGAAATGTCATTAAACAATATTTAATCTCAAATTACCTTATCTATTCCTCCCACTCAGTACCCTATGGGTCTATTTCTCCTTTTCCAGAATCAACATACATGTGAGAATTCTAAATGGCCAAGTGCTATGGCAGAGAATTACACACAGACCACACTGGCAGGTCCTCCCAAGGTATGTGGATATAGTGACTAAGGGTACACCCTAAGATTTAGGATGCCTAATTCAATTCCTGGCTCTATCACTCATTAACTATGTGACTTAGCATGCATTACTCAATTTCTCAGGACCTCAGATCCCTTATCTTAAAATAAAGCCAAGTAACTCATGTCTTATGAGCTTGCCATAAATATGAAATGAGATAATGCATATAAAACACTTACTACAGTGCCAGGCACATAAATAATGGTCAAGAAATATTAGCTAGTATTACTACTATTGTTAGCCAATAAGAGTTTATCATTCAAACCAACATGCTATTAAAGTTTAAGTTCATCAATAGCAAGGTCATGTCATACTTAGCTTTGTTTTGTTGATACAATAGTGAGTGTGGATTGAATGACCAACTGAATGTGTGAATGAATGAGCCAACAAATGCAAATATATTTAAGATATAAGATACATATATGTTATATATATATGTATATGTATATATATGTACATATATATACATACACACACACTAGAGGCCTGATGCATGAAATTTGTTCAAGAATAGGCCTTCCTTCCCCTGGCTGCTGGCACTGGCTTCCCTCCGTCCCCAGCTTTGTCAGGAATGATGTCTGGAATGACATCTGGCCTAATTAGCATATTACCCTTTTATTATTATAGATATAATATAAAATCTATAGCCAAATTATCAAATAAGTAAATTTAATGAACCCATAAATTAAATATAAACTAGATATTTGATTTAACGGACCCAAATTTGACTAAATTTATATATTCACTCTTGTGTTTCAGGATGTAGTCCCTACTAATATTTAAAGGGAAAACAACATAAAGTCTATTGGGAAAAGAGAGTGTGGCATTTAAATCATAAGTGAAGCAAAGATAAGTATATAGCATCTGAAGAAAGAGGTGAGCAGCATATTTATACATTGTGAGAGTGGGGAGATTGGAGACTATAGCCAATGGGAGTTTAACAGAAAATGTGAAGTAGAGAAGGCAAAGGGTTAGAAAATATAAACTCCTTTTCTTTCATAAGAATAGCATTAGAAAGATACACATAGCGTCTTAGAAAAATTACACCAAGCATCCCAAAAATAAGCAGAAATAAATAATGAAGTAGCCACACACTTGTTACTAGAAAGGATTATCTCTAATCCTCATTGATATCATGTTATGCATTAAAGACATACACAAACTCATGTATGCATTGGACATATGTGTGCACAGTTCTAGTTGTCCAAATTAAAAACTTGTAATCAATATTAAAAGTACTGAAACCACATATTTCTCTACAAATACATAAACAACATTGACAACAACCAATCTAACAATCTTTGAAACAACCTCTGTTTTGGAAATATTACAAGTTAGCAACAGAAAAAAATATATATTCCTAATTGCAACTCTGGAACACATCTGGCTGTAATGACTATTACTACTCACTTAGAGTATTAATTTTTCCAAGGTCAGTTATCAATGGCCCACCATCACAGATAATTCTACTTCCATGAATTTGTTTCTTGTCACAGTCACATCAAAGGAAAAGAAAAACGAGTTAACAGTCAGCACTTAAGGGTTGTTGAAGTGGCAGAAGGTTAGTTCTAAAGGACTTTTGTGATTGTAAAGTAAAATACTGCCTTAGCTGAAAGATCCTTTGCTATAGCTGAAAGGAAATAGTGTGTCTATTCCTGAAACTGAAATATGGACCAGCAGTTTTATGAGAAAGTGTGTCATTAGTTATCAAATACGTTCTATGTATATATTTTAAATTATTTCTATTCTAGCTTATAAAAAATATTATAAACTTTATCCTTTACAGTTCTCTCTCCCTATCTTTCTCTCTCTCTCATTCACTCCACACACACACACACACACACACACACACACACACACACACAAACACACACATATAGACATGCTGAAATGATACTCTACTGTTGGCACTTTGTTATCCAAACCCCGATGCTATTGAATCTGCAATGTGTTTGAAGGAGAGGTGTCACATTCTTCACACTAAATGGCAAGACTGAATCACCAACAGTATATTTCTGGAATGTAGCCAGTCTACCAGGATTGAAGTACCACTTATCAAAACACAATTCCATCAAGATGGATGTGTGTAGAAAATATATGTAACAAAACACCTAAACAACTCTTGTGTAGTCAATAGGCTGACATAGGAGAGGTAAAAGAAATGCTCTGAAGAGTTACCTGCAAAATAACATCCAGGAGTACATCCTGAATACCCAGGCCTTCATTGTGTGGATCTTTCTGGGACAAATTTTAAAGTCAACATGGGTAAAAAACTAAATATTTATTACTAGAGGCCCAGTGCACATTTGTGCATGGGGGTGGGGGGGTTCCCTCAGCCCGACCTGCACCCTCTCACAGTCTGAGAGCCCTCAAGGGATGCCCAACTGCCACAGAGGCAGGAGAGGCTCCCGTCACCACTGCTGCATTCACCAGCCATGAGCCAGCTTTTGGCTGAGTGGTGCTCCCTCTTTGAGAGCACACTGACCGCCAGGGGGCAGCTCCTGCATTGAATGTCTGTCCCCTGGTGGTCAGTGAGCTTCATAGTAACTGGTTGTTCCACTGTTGGGCCAAAACTGGTTCTCCAACATCCCCCTTGAGGTCCCTATTGCAAGAAGGTGCAGGCCAGGTGGAAGGACCCCACTGGTGCTTGATTCCCATCTCTCACAGTTCTGATCAGCCCAACCCTAGTAGCAAGCTAGCCTACTAGTTGGAGAGTCTTCCCCCTAGTGGTCAGTGCACATCATAGCAAGTGGTTGAATGGCCTTAGCATATCATTAGCATATTATGCTTTGATTGGTTGAATGGCCAACCAGACGACCAGACACTTAGCATATTAAGCTTTTATTATATATGATACCTGCAGGAAGAATCTGCAGTTATAAAGAAAAGTTTTTGTAGTAATTCTAGGTTTCAAGTTTCATTGTCATCAATTTGACCAGCATTCTGTTCTCAATCACTGTCAATGCCATCTTCTGTGATAAAAGTTGTCAATGTACATAATGTACAATGTACATAATGATGAATTGGAGACAAAACGCTAGCAAATGTAACTGGTGAGAAAAAATAAAAACAGAAACAAAATAAATTTAGAAATATAAATAATGGCATAGGACATTTTTTCTCTCCAAATGGTTTGTCCCTCAAATGAATAAGAACAGACTTCCATATTTTCATTTGCAGTGAAACAAGTTTGACTTCTGACTTAAACCTATCTTCCACCAACTAAAGATTGTTTCATAAACTTGATGGATCCAGACAAGTTTTTCCTTGGGCCCTATACTGGAACTCTGGTTGGGGTACATGCAGGAGGCGACCAATTGATGTGCCTCACACCAATGTTTCTTTCTCTTTGTCCTTCCTCCTCCCTTCCACTATCTCTAAAATAAATAAATAAATAAATAAATAAATAAATAAATAAATAAATATCAATAGAAAAATATCCTTGTATGAGGACTAGCAACAACAACAAAAGATCCTCAGCCCTTACCACAAGTCACAGACTCTCCCAGCAGTCAGGAACACATATTCTTATTTGAAACTCTTCACAAATGCCCAAGAGTTACAAGTACAGATTCTGGGTATTTCCAGCACTGGTTTGGTCTTCCCCTCAGTAATTTCCCAAAAGTCATTAATTTCCCAAAAATCATCATTTAAAATTTTCATTATTGCCTCCCTGGCACCTAAGCTTACATCTGGCATAACAGGTATATTTAGTGTTTGTTCAATAAATGAATGAGTACCTTTTACCATAAAATGTTCTGCAATCAATATATCTGTCTGAATCGATATATAACTTTCTGTCTGAATCATCTAATTATACATTAACTCTATTCTTTAAGTTACTCAAATTTAAAATCATCTTAAAAGCATGTTCACACCTCTAAGCTGATTTACTATGCCCCAGGTCCTAATCATTACCCCCACCTCTGTTCCTCTGTCTTTAATTCTGATGATTATAAAGTCCACAAGGGCATCGTTTGTACAAATGGACTCTGTCAACCAGTCATGACAACATAAGATGTGGGGACATGGGCTTTTTAGAAATTATGTTTGTGGACCCTCCAGCCTAAAGGTGGTGCATATGTGCTAAGGTGCTAAGGCCAGAAGGTATATACATAAGCATGCCGAAGGCATTCCAGTGAGCAGATGCAGGTTTGGGGAGTCTGTGGCTGGAAAAGTTAGGAGAAGTTTAAGGCAGACAGAACATGGCTGATAGTTCAGTGATATTAATTCAAATACTGCATAAAAAAAGGTTTATATTACCCTTCTTTGATGTTTATTCACATTGTATTCTGTGCTGTTCATAAAATTAAAATCATGAGTATTACCGTATTTTTCGGACCATAAGACACTCCGGACCATAAGATGCACCAGTTTTTAGAGAAGGGAAATGAAGAAAAAAAGATTCTGAAACAAATAGTGTCCTAAAATATTTTATGTGCATTAAAACCCAACATCACAGTCATAAACACATGTAATCAACCCTGTAAAGTAAACAGCAGCATTTAGAACCATTTTAGAGCTGGGCAAGCACACAAAGACCACACAGAGCCGGGCAAGTAAAAAAACTTTTTTTTTAAAGTATATGTGTAGGCTATATTTGGACCATAAGACGCAGGGACTTTTTCCCCCCACTTCTGGGGAAAAAAAAGTGCGTCTTATGGTCCGAAAAATACGGTACTTCATTCATTTTCAGCATGCTGACATATTTTACCTCACTGATAAGCTATCAGAAACAGCAGGTTTAAGTAGGAAACTCTGGTGAGTTGAGAGGCAGAGAATGATACAATTAAACTAGAAAGATAGTATGTTTGTGACATACTCATTTATTCTAATCAAGTAATCAATGGCAGCTTTAAGGAGGAGAAGTAACTGTAAAACCAGTATTCTCCAACTATGTCAACAGGGACAATTTCGGGGTACTTTGTAGAAAACAGTATGAGCTAAAACTATATCACAGGACATATGTTAATTGGCTTTTAACCCACTAAAACACAAAAGCTATGTATGTTGATGAGATTTCTACTTCCAGGCTTGAAAGTTCTAAAACACAGTCTGCAGCTTCCCTCTGTCCACCTTACACACACACACACACACACACACACACACACACACAGCCTCATAGCCCAATTTCCATAATCTTTTAAAACCAAAGCTGTAGGTCAGGCTAGTTCAATACCTGCAGAGAGAACTCCAAGTGACATTTAAGTCAACCTTGGAAATAGCCAGTCATCTCTTTGCTTAGAATGAATACTAAAGAATGTCAATTTCACTTACTTTTAAGTAACAATGCAGGCACTAGAAAGAGAAAAGGTTGATAAATGTTGTTTTTTTTTTTTTTTTTTTTTTTTTTGTGTGTGTGTGTATGTTTTTTATTTCGTTTTTGTTTTGCTGCTACTGCTATTTATTTATTGGAGGTTTTTAATTTGAGTTTTGGTTGTATGAAACTTGTTGCAAACTGATTTGGAAGCTAAGCCTTTAATAACTAGTACTTTTTCTTACTTTATAAAATCCTGCTAACCTCTCAGAACATATAAACTTTACATTCTGAGAAGTCAGTTTCTTGAAGTGTTGAATAAATTGGCTTTTTATATTAATTCCTAATAATTTCTTGTCTTCACTTGCTAGTCCTAGATGCTCAAATATTCAATTCTGCTAGGGTAGGGCAAAATCTTATTATTCTTTCTTTTTCATAGATTTGAACACATAAATACATATTGAGAATATACTATTTTCTGTACAAAACTAAGATAGTTATTAGAGATAGGGAAATACATAAGATGAGATCCCCACTCAAAAGAAGTTTTATTAAAACAACAGAGGTCATACTTACAATATAATGTGATGTGTCTATAGCATATAAACAAAGAGTCCAAAATAGCTGTGCAGAGAGGGCTTCTAACAAGAGCTGTGACCCTATATCAATGAATGCAGTCAACTCACACTGACCCCTCAGGAAGAATGCTGAAACAATATGTACTAGTACACAGTCCAAGGGTTTGGCTCAGTGGATACAGTGTCAGCCTGCAGACTGAAAAGTCCCAGGTTCGATTCTAGTCAAGGGCACATGCTTGGGTTTCAGACTTGATTCCCCAGTAGGGGATGTGTAGGAAGCAGCCAATCAATGATTCTCTCTCATCATTGATGTTTCTATCTCTCTTTCATTCTCCCTTCCTCTCTGAAATCAATAAAGATATATTTAAAAAAAAATACATACACAGATTTCAGTCTCCTTCTTCATCTCATGCCCCATTCACTGTGAAAGGAGATGTCGGAATAAAATAGGCAGGTTTAGGGAGTTTTGGGAATAAAGAGGATCCATGGGGGAGGAATGCACAGGTGAGGGCTTAGAAAGCCCTGCCAGAAGGCATACGTTCACAAAGAATAAAAAAAGATGCCACAGGATAAGGGGAGAGGAAGATATCCATTCACATATGATAGGAAAATGCCACAGAGTATGGGGGAAAAAAGGAAACAAACTTTCACAGAAGACAGAGAAATGATACAAGATGAGGGGGAGAGGCAGAGGAAGGGCACCATGTGGGGTTTAGGCTTTGATATTGCACAAAAAGAGTGACCCATTAGAAGAGCATAGGATCATAAAGTGGGAAAGGGGTCCAATTAGAAGGGGGCATGAAGAAACAAAGAACTACAGCATTTATAAATCTTAGAAAAAGGAGCTTAGTGGATCACCCGCTTGGAACCCCTTATCCTATGTGGGAGTCTGTATTTTCTTCCAATAAATTTCCACCCTTTCCATCTACCACCTTTTGTCCATGGCTTCATTCTACCAATCCACATGGCAAGGACCCAGGAAAGAAATCACCCTTGCATCCTGCTCAGGAAAACAATTTGAATCAAAGGTGCTTGCCAAATGTCTGGACTCAACCAGAACTGGACAGCAAGGAAGCAATTATGGTAGTCCATATAGGTCCATATAGGAGTGGGCAGTGCATCTTGAAGTATAAATGAAAGATTTTTAACACAGATATAGATTTGAGGGTGTTAAGCTTAGGTTTATCCATAAGTGGCCTGTGTTTGTAGGATATTCCAATGGGGATAGAAATCTAGGGTTTAAAGTTCAGGAGGAATTTCTGTGCTAAATAAAAGTATTTGGACTCGCTAGCTGAAACCATGAGAGTAGATGGAATAACTAACCATGGGTGTAAAAGAAAGGGGTCAAAAGGAGAATCCTGCATCACTCCAACATTTTCCGTGTGGCTATGGAAAATGAGCACATGAATGACATCAAAGATATCATTGACTAGGTGAGAAGAGAACCAGGGGAACAAATTATCATAACTACTGGGTAGAAAATGGTCAAAGGGATTAAATGCAGTGGAGAGTTCAACAATATAAGGGATGAAAAATGGTCATTCCATTTAGCAATGTGGTGATTGATAACAGGTAATCTCAGTGACTACACTTTGAGTGAAGATGTGGAGATGTAAGTCTATGGCAATGGGAGAAACCTAGTGTCTGGGTGACCCATAGAAAACAAAGCCTGAGGCTAGTGTTTCATTAGGAGGTAGAAATGTGAGGAAAAGGAAGAGGAAGCGGGCTTGAGGACAAGAAAATACAAAGAGGTACTCTATTAGCCTTTTACAGTTTTGAGAAAACCCAGCCAGTTGCTTCGTGTCTGGATAGGCAATATGGAACCACTCACACTGCAAAACAGTCCAACAGATTCAAAAAAGGAAAGAGAAATGTACCTGATAGATTTCTTCCTGCCCCATCCTCCTTCCCCTGTCTTTCCTTGGTCAAAGTTATACCTTATGGGGAGTTAACTCCCTCCTACACCTGAGTTGTGACACGCAGCCCTTCAGGGCAGTCACTACCACACAGCTCTGCCTCTGAGTCCTGAGTGTGGATGGAGCCCAAGCCTTTGAGGAACCCATCAGCTCAGACCTTAGCACTGGAACAACTGTGCCTCTTTCCTGGGAAAGTGTGATTGGTGCCATGCCAAGGCATAGCCTTTGCACTCAGGGAGTCCACCATAGAAGGTGGGCAAGGGGACACCTGTGGGCAAGGGGACACCTGTGGATATGGTGGTTCTCCACCAAGAACCAAGCAAGTAGACAGGGACCCAGGAGGCAGCAGGGGCCAAACAAATCTGCAGAGGTACATGCATGGAATCCAATAAAGGTAGGAAGTGAAATGTGACAACGTGGACAGCCTTAATGACAAGTGACTGAGAAAGGAAGAAAAGTGGAATGAAAGGTGAAGAGGACCCCAGGAGAGGAGCATGGCCTGGGGAAAAAGCACTAACTCTAGAGCCAGGTTGCTTGGGCTTACATCTCTGCTTAACCTCCCATTGTCTGTGTGACCTCGGACAATTTGTTTATCCTTTCTGTGCCTTAATGTTCTTATCGCTAAAGTAAAGATTTAACATTAGTTACCATATAACTGCTACGAGTTACTGTATTTGGAACTGTGTCCAGCATATCCTGGGCATTAGTTTAATTTTAATAAAGATCAAAGGAGAATTATTTTGTTTCATAGACACTTGAACAATTTTTTCATGATTGAAAAAAAAGAGAATATAAAGGAAAAGATTTAAAATATAGGAGAGATAAGGAATTATTGAAGGAGAAAACTATTGGAATGGATATCTTAATCAGATAATTATTGCATTCTAGGCACTTTTTGATTGTACCCTTGTTGATTGATGAGAAATACATATTGGGACACATAATCATGCATGGTTTACACAGCAATTTTTGTAATACTTACTAGTTCAAATTTTAAAATGTTATATAATAGTGAAATTCACTGTACCTGTACATATAAAGGCAAGGAATAAGTATTATTTAATAAATGAAAAAGTGAAGGAATGAGTAAATAACATATTCACTGCTATGCCCATTCTGTTGCTACCTTCACCTGCACTACAGGATCTTATATTGTTTTAAACTCATAAATTAATGCAAAGCAGAGGAAGCAGAGGATTCTTTGAGCTTAGCCTCACCAGCCACCGGATTCCGGAATTCGCTGTAGAGCAGCTGATGAGCCTGCACTGGGCGGGCCCTCAGCAGCCATTTAGCTATCCTATTACACACAGCCTTTTCCTGAGGCTGCTGAGTTCCCAATTTGTATGCCGGAGATTCTGCCTTAAGTTTCCAGTTTAACATTCCAGTTTCCCTGTAGAATTAGAGTTCAGCCCAAAATCTCAGAGCCTGTTTTTGAGTCTTTGGTTTCCTTCCTATCTTTTGTCAGAGTAGGAAAGGCTGGACTCTGTCCCTTGACCCTATCCAATGCCTTGGTTCCCTCTCTCAATAACTAACAATACCAACATATAATGCTGCTCCCAGTTTGGCTGAACATGGCCATTGCCTCTATTTCTCGCCAGCGGGATAACGTAGGACAGCCACCTGTCCCATCTCCAGTTCACCGAGGGTCCTTCGGAAACAATAGAGGACTGTTGGCTTCTCTCAACGGTCAGCGCTGAAATTGGATCATTTCACCCAACCCGTGATTCTCGCAGCTTCCTCTTCTAGCTTCCTGTCCTCCCCGACTCGCTTATTTCTGCAATGGAAATTCCAACGTACCTGTTTATCAAGCCCTTTGCAGCTAAAGCATGCCCACTCAGAGCATGAGTCTGTGCTTGTCTCAACGATAGTGGGGAAATGTTACCATCAACTCATCCCTATACATTTTTTTTTTTTTGTAGAAGGATGTAGTGTTCACGATCCTAAAAAGCAAACAAAGGCAACACATATTTAATCTGTAGAGGGCCACATTTTAAACACTTAGCAATTCTTCCTCTAATTCTTCTTTGAACACCATCAGGTTCTCAGGTCCTTGCTGTGAACAGCCTCTGTTCTGACTCCAGAGGCAGTTTAACATGTTGAAATGAGTAAGGACTTGGTAGTCAAACAATTATGGTTCAAATTCTGTGAAAACTACACTGTTACTTAGTCTCCCTGAGCATCAATGTGTTCAACTATAAAACTAGGGCTGATAATACCTGCCACAGAGGATCGTTTGAGGGATAAATGAGAGCACAGATCAAAAGCACTCAGTCCGGTGCCTGACACTCAGGGAAAGGTAATTCCTTCCCTTCTTTCTTTCTTCTGGTGATATAAACTAAAGATCAAACAGACTTCGGAATCACTCACAATCAGTTCTATTCCTGGAGACATTCTGCAATTTTTATAAGCCACTCCAGTATCAGAAACATGACTACCAAAGCTTAATTGTCTAAGTTGTTCTCCATATGTAGACTAAGCACATTTGAGCAATTTTGTAAATTGGAAGCATTTTAAGACATTTTTGAACAGCTTATTTATTTATTTACGTATTTTGCAGCCCCTGGTCATTTTGAGTGTGCAATCAGCCTTATTATTGTGGCACATTTTCACAGCTGTGGCTGCTAGACCTATCTAGTCTTCCTTTAAAACTAGAGGAGGGGGAGGGGGTTGTATTTGCTTTCTCTGAAATTTGGTTACACTCTACCTTAAAACTTAAATTTTTTTCTGGGATGTATCAAAAGGGTCAGGACCTTTTCTAATTACCAGAAAAATGGTATATATATTTTTTATTGTAGATCCACCAAGAGGATATTTCTCCATTGATTTTTAGAGAGTGGAAGAGAGGGAGAAAGTGGGAAAGATAAATATTGATCTGAAAGAGACACATCCACTGGAATTGAACCTGCACCCCAGGCATGTGCCCTTGACCTGGAGTTGAGCTGTTCATCTTTCAGTGCATGGGCCAAGACTGTCATCACTGGACAACACCAGCCAGGGGTGCATTTCTTTACATGATCGTTGAGCAGTGGATGTATCCTGCACCAAGAAAACTGCATGAATCCATCCTCTTTGTGCCTCAAACTACAGATCATGGCAGTTCTAGTGACTGTTTCACATATTTCTTTATTAAACCTTGTGTCATCCTCCAGTCTATCTCCAACATTTCATATTTGCTTCTGCCCATGTGGAAGTTTGGTCCCAAAATTCTTTGACACTCCACTTATTGATAAATGCAGTCTACATTTTCTCCCTTGAGTTCTGTAATTAGTCGAGCCATAGAACACAGTGTAAATGACAGTGGCAGCTTCCTTTTCCAATCGCCTTGGGATACTTACTTTTGAAACCCAGACACCATGCTGTGAGGAAGCAGAAGGTGTACTGTGGAGAGGTCACTTACAGAGGAACCAATGACCACAATCAACTTGCCAGCCAGGAACACAAACCATCCTGGTAGCTTTTTAACCTTATGTGAGTGGTCCCAGCTACCCTGCGGAGCCCTGCCAACATTTTAGATTTCTGGGCATAGTAAATGATGGCTATTCTTTTAAGCCACTGAACTTTGGAGTGGTTTGTTATGCTGAGGCAGATAACTGAAACAACCCCAGAAGTCTATCCTGCCACTGAGAGGAGTTTAAATAACATTTGGATGTAATCAATGGGCTATAATCATTTGTTTTTAGAAGGGAAATGACTCCAAAATGTCTACGTAGTGTCTATCTTCTCATTTCACCCCTTTGCCATTACCTCTGGTTTCCTCTACCAACTTTCCTTATAATTCTGTATTCCTGGTGTTTTGGTCTCCTTATTGTTCTTAATGTATACAAAACATGCACCTAACTCCAGGACTTTACACTATTGCTCTCTGCCTAGAATTCTCTTCACCCATGTATCCACTCATACTTTTTCCTCTGAGTCTTTGCTCCAATGTTACTATCACATGTGGACTACTCTATTTAAACTACATATTAACCTTTACCAGGGAACTCATTATCTCTTTACTCTTATAATTTTTTTTCATATAATATTTATTAACATAACCCCTTGTTTATTTCTTCATCAGTAGGATGGAAAATCAATAAAAACAGGGATTTTTAATTTGTTTTCCTTCTTGGTTCAACAAGGTAATATTTGGTGTTCAATAAGTATTTGATGAGTGAGTAGAGAATCATTGAGGTCAGCTGACCACTATATATATATAGTATGATATGCATTATTTTACTAAGTGAGAGATGAAATAATCAGAGCTCAATAGTGTGGATGGGTACAAAGACAGAAAAGTAGCAGATTGTAAGTTTAACAGAGTCATCTAGAAGTGTGGTAGTCCAGCAGCCAACTCATGAAGTTCACACAGGACAGAATAATTTCCTGCCTACTGTAAAAATCCTACTAGTAAAATGTTAGGAGAGTGAGAGATGGAGACCATTCCTGTGTATAGGTAGCTAATGAGGCTGCAATAAAACTATGCCCTTGTTCTGAGAGATCTCCACATTTTGTCAACTTTTGAATGTTATATAATAGGAATTAATTGTCATGTATTCTTTCATATCTACCTTCTCTTACTCACCATTGTTTGCAGTGTTAATCATGTTGTAGGTAACTATAATTCATTCACTTTTCATTGTTGAATGGTGTTTCATCATATTACTGTATTGCAGTTTATTTATTCTTCCATCAATTAACATTTGTATTACTTTGTTTTGCCCTTTTATAAGCAATGTTGCTAAGAACATTATTATGTACACTAGAGGCCTGGTGCATGAAATTCATGCATGAGGGAGGGTCCTTCAGCCTAACCTGCACCCTCTCTAATCCAGAAGCCCTTGGGGATTGTTCAACTGCCAGTTTAGGACCAATCCCCAGGGATTAATATTTGCCAACCCCACCCTAGAACCAGCCTTGTACCATGCAGGTGTCACCCCTAGCCCCCTACCCCCACCTCAGAGGGTGTTGGTGTCATCCCTGGGCAGAGTGCCCTTGGACAGGGTGCGGTATCTTGGGTGTGTTTGTCGGGCGCATGCACCCAGGAGGAAAAGAGGACTCAGACAGGGGATGCAGTCTCACGTCCCCAGCCCAGTGCCAGGGACAGCCAGGGACAGGGAAGCAAGCCTCATGCAAATCTCCCTGCTGCACATGCAGCCTGTTGAAGAATTGTTACTGTGATGCCCGTAATAGATAATTTGCATATTTCCTCTTTTATATAGACTTGAGGCCTGGTGCATGGATTTGTGCATATGTGGGGTCCCTTGGCCTGGCCTGCACCCTCTTGCAATCTGGGACCCCTCAAGGAATGTTGGAGAGCTGATTTCAACCCAATCCCCACAGGTCAGGCCGAGGAACCCCACCAATGCATGAATCCCTGCACTGGGTCTCCAGTCTATAAATATAAAAAACTAAGTGACTGGCAGACCAGCCAGTAGGTATGATGCACATTGACCACCAGGGGACAAATGCTCAACACAGGAGCTGCCAAGCAACAGCAACTTTGCAGAGTGCCCTCCCATACTCTGGGACTCTTCAGGGGATGTCAAAGAGCCAGTTTTAGTCTAATCCCCATAGGCTATGACAAAAGACCCCACCTGCCAGAGGGACCTGGCTCACTCCACTGCCCCAGGTGCAGCTGGCTGGGAAGGAACCCTGGGAGGTTGGCTTTAGGGTATGTCCGACCCCACCAGCCACCTTCTAATTAGTTAATTAATTTATTTTTTAATATATATTTTATTGATTTTTTTACAGAGAGGAAGGGAGAGGAATAGAGAGTCAGAAACATCAATGAGAGAGAAACATGGGTCAGCTGCCTCCTGTACACCCCTCACTAGGGATATGTCTGCAACAAGGTATATTCCCTTGACCAGAGTGGAACCCAGGACCCTTCAGTCCACAGGCTGACGCTCTATCCACTGAGCCAGACTGGCTAGGGCCATATAAGATCTTTGGTTAATTTCTTCCCATCCTCCCTCCTCCCCCTTCCCTCTGAGATTCATTAGTTGGTTTTATATTTTCATGCCTATGGTTTCCACTCCTGCATTGGCGTCTGTCCCCTGGTGGTTAATGCACATCATAGCTACCAGAAAGTCAGCCAATCAGCTAGTTGGCTGATCTCTTAGGGAGAGAGAGGGAGAGAGAGAGAGAGAGAGAGAGAGAGAGAGAGAGAGAGAGAGAGAGAGAGAGAGAGAGAGAGAGACTACAGGCCTGGTGAATGAAATTCTGCACACATAGGGTCTCTATGTCTGGATGGCAATCAGGGCTAATCTGTGGGGTGATTGGCAGAGCAATTGGGAGGCTCCTACTGGCACCCACATTGGCTGGCTTGGTGCCACCTGCTCACTGGCCCTGCCCCCTGCCCCCTGCCCCCTGCCCCCTGCCACCACCACAGGTCTCCTCCCTCTGTGGGGTGACCAGCGGGGCAATCAGGGGGCCCCTGCTGGCACCCCTGTTGGCAGGCCTGGGGCCTGCAGACTGGGGAAAGTTCCTGCATTGAGTGTCTTCTCCTTAGTGGTCAGTGCATGTCATAGCAACTGATCATTCTGCTGGTCAATTTGCATATTAGGCTTTTATTATTATATATAGGATATATCCTGGTGCACATAGCATTTGGTACTCTAAGGATGATACCAGAACAGAACAGCTGGCTCACAGGAATGAAATCATCAAGGTTACTGATAATACCAACTTTTTCTAAAGTTTTTGCATCGATTTATATCCCCATTAACAGTATATGAAGTTTTTGTGGCTTCATATACTTATCAACTCTTGTTTTGAGTTGATTTTTTCCCCTCCTCCTTCTAGCCCTTCCCCTCTCCCTCTCTCTTTTTTTTTTGGCTTTTGAAAGGAAGCTTTCACTTTTATTATGGTGAAATTTATAAATATTTTCCTTTGTGGTTGCAGTTTTGTTTGTTTGTTTTTTGTTTTGTTTTGTTTTGTTTTTGTCTTGGACTTTACTTACACTCAGGTGAAAAAGATACTATATTGTCTCCTAAAACTTTTTTGTCTTACCTTTTACATTTAGGTCTATAATCCATGCTAACTAATTTTTGAGTATGAGTTAGAGATCCAGTTTCATTTTTTTCCAAATAAACCCCCAACTATTCCAGCTCCATTTTATACTCCCTCTCCACTGCAGCAGTGCTACATCAAGGGACCGTGTAAGCATGAGTCATTTCTGAATTCTTTGAATGCCATAAACTATCACTATTTACCTATCAACTTGAGGTAGACAGAAAGGACAGTGATCACATCTCCATGTTAGTGAATGTTTTTCTGCTCTCCTACAGGGTGTGAGATCTTCTGATACAAATTAAGCCACTTTATTTCGTTTTGTTTTTTAATCCACACATTGGCTCAGTTGGGATACCATTACTCCTCTGCACCAAAGCTGTCCAAAGACCAAACCATAAAGTAGGAAATTATGTATTTGGCACATCTCAGTATCCTTCATGCTTGTTCTCTCATAAGATGATAACTAGGATTTTTCAGGCACCCAGAGTCTAGATCCTCTGGTTAGTGAAAATACAATAAATTTATTTTTTACCTTCTTCCCTCCTACCTCAGTTTCCTTTAAGATCTTACCGAGTGATGGCAAATTAATGTGTTAGGTACTGGGGAAAGTCTAAATTTTAATGGGGCATTTCTCAAACAGCAAACATTTAAAAATAAAAGCAAAGAATTTTAACAGGGAAATTTCACACAATGCAGTTGAAATGATACTTGCAAGCACAGTTCTTTCTAGCAGTCTTAAAAAAAAAAAATCAGGGCATATAGCAACTGTCATCTCCTTTTACTGTTATGTAACAGCCTACCTAGCAGTCAATGCTCATTGTGTATTTGGAAGTATAGCTATTGCCCAAGGAACACCTCCGGAGCTTAGGGGCTTTGAGGCTGAGTGGGCCCCTGAGATCAATCTGGAAGTCACACCACTTAGGCTATTAAGGTAACCCTCTACCTACTGGAATACACTGTTCCCTCAAAAAGGAATATTTATAGGATTTGTGAAAATCTCTAAGCTCCATAAAATAATAGATTGGCATGCAGTAGCCACTTCAATGGAATTCTCTCACAGTTCATATGAGAAATTCACTTGTTGAAAATCAGTTGCTGGGATTAAGAGTTTAATTATTCATTTGGTTTTGAACTACACAAGGTTCAGCCAAGCAAGCCAGACTCAGGGAAAGGAAAGAAGCCCACACCAGTGTCCAGGTCTTTTCACAGGACCCAATGCCAGCAAAGAACTTGCTGCAGATCACAGTGTTTGCAAGTGTGGGTGGGAGTGGTGGGTAATAGCGGGGTGGGGCGGCGGGGGGGGGGGGGGGGCAGGCGTGAAAGGCTTAAGATTTTCCTGGTATTTTGTCATTAACATCTGTGTCCATGGATTCAAATTATTTTAATAGGAGGGAGTAGAGGAAGAGGAACTTTTCTTTTTTAATTGTACTTGGAGCTTTGGAGATTTTATGAAGATATAGCCACAGATGTCATCATTTTAAAGATGAGGAAACGCTAGATCAGAGAAGTTAAGCCACTGGGCCAAGAATACATGATTAACTCTGCCACATATGGTTCCCAGCTTCTCTTTACTCATTGAGGGGCTGTGTTCATTTCTTTGGGCCTCTGCCTCAGGCTCCAAATAGTACTGCTTTAGAATCCTGTAGCTGAGTAGCAGTTTATACATATTGTAGAATCAGATCAAAGTTACAAAAGAGAAAAAATATCATGTGTTATGATGTCAGTTATTTATCTAGGCTGCAGTCATTCTATAATAAGACCTGCCATTCCCATAAATTGATTTCAAGCTCTAATATCTACCCGTTGTTTTTAAAAACAATAACTATAATTAAAGTAGTTATTTAGGAGACTTCTAGTGCCTGGTACTACAGATCATTTGATCTTTCCAACAACAAATTAGGTAACCCATTTTACAGATGAGGAAACTGGCTAAATTGCCTGCCTTAGCTAGTATATGGAGAATGGGAATTTGAACCTAGGTAACTCTGTCTTCTTTGCCCAGTATTTGCAATTACACTAATTCCTAAGGTATATTATTACACCATCTTTATTTCAAAGCTCATGTAAATTTAGAAGTTAAATACTAACAAAGATTTACCTTCTTCAGGTAAATTTACCTTGCAGTATTTCTATGCACCCACTCGATGTCATTTTCAACAGAAATGAATATGAAATTTAACCTTTTCTGTATATCCAAGCAAAAAGTATAACTTTTTCTGTATATCTACTCTTAACCCTTACCAAAGAAAGCCCACAAGTTCAGCCTGTTTACATACCTGCTAGCAGTGCAAAGGCCTGCTACCTAAGAATGATTCTGCTAGTTTCCTGGAGTTACAAGATCAGTCCCCTCCTCACCCCAACTCTGGAATCCTGAGTCCTGTTCTGCATTAACATTGCCTAGGTGCCTTGAGGCTGAAAGGGCCATTTTATCATGGCTCTTTCATCCAGTGGGTCATACAACATATGTTATATCTTTAACTACCTGATAGTTACATGCTGATGAGTTTCAAAGTTATACTTCAAGTTCAGCCCTCTTCCCTGAGTTCCAGATTTATATTTTAACTGCTCCCACAATATTTACACTTAAGCATGTACTAGGCATCTCAACATAGTGTGGCCAAACAAGAATTCTTGATAGAAGGTATCCATCTAAATACAATCTGGAGCCTTTTTTAGCCCTTCTATAGCTCAATACGTGCAGAGTGAAAAAGTACCACATTCCACTCAGTTGCTTAGGTCAACAATCTAGAAGCCATTCTTGATTTCTGTCTTTGCAACCATCCCATTCCCAATTCATTAATAGGTTGTGTTATACCTACCACTTCTTATCAACTGTACCCCTAAAATTAAATACCATGTCAACTTATCAACAGCCTGCACTACAAAAACAGGTACTAATGTTTCTTCTGTGGTTGGCAAACTGTGGCTCGTGAGCCACATGTGGCTCTTTGGCCCCTTGAGTGTGGTTCTTCCACAAAATACCTGGGTGAGTCTATTTTAAAGAAGTGGAGTTAGAAGAAGTTTAAGTTTAAAAAATTTGGCTCTCAAAAGAAATTTCAGTTGTTGTACTGTTGATATTTGGCTCTGTTGACTAATGAGTTTGTGGACCACTGCCCTAACCCAATGCTTGCTTACAATTAATTCCCTACGCAGCACTTTCTAAAATAGAAATTAAATTGTGTAACTCCCTTGCTTAATGATTTTGGCCCCACCTTCTTTTCCAACCTCATGTCTCTACATTTTCATCTTCTTTTGCTCTTTTAGAAAGTTCAGTCTGGCTGGTGTGGCTCAGTGGTTGGGTGTTAACCCATGAACCAAGAATTCACCAGTTTGATTCCCAATCTGGACACATGCCTGGGTTGCGGGCTCATGGGGAGTTCAGGAGGCAGCCAATCAATGTTTCTCATACTGATAGATGTTCCTATCTCTCTATCCTGCTCCCTTCCAGTCTCTAAAATTAATAAAGACATATTTTAAAAATTTAAAAGTTTAAATAGGTTAATCTCTCAGTATCTTTTCACATGCTATCTCTCTATTTGATGCACCCGTCCTTCTTAAAGAGGCCTTCTTTGACAGTCCCAAATAAAGCGCACACACTCCCGCCTCTGTCACTCCCTACCACTTTACCCTATTTTATTTGTTCAAAGACATTTATTAGTAAATGAACTTAGCATAATTACTCTTTTACATGTGTGTTGTCTGCCTTGCCCATTTCCCCCAATATAATGTATGTTTTTTGAAAGCAGGGCCATAAATTTTTTTTTCACTGCTAGATCTCTTGTGCCTAGATCAGTGTCTAGCACATAGTACACACTCAGCAATTAACTATTTACTGACCAATTTGTTGAATTTCCCCAATAGAACTTAATAGTGTTATTCCTTCTGCCACCATTTGACAGGAGAGAAGTTCTCTCAGAAGAAGTAGTCTTCATTTTTAAGCCATATCCAGTCTCACTACAGAGTTGTAATGAGTCCCTAGGATTGCTGCCCAGGACAGCAGCCAGTGTTCCTGAATGCATGTGAACTTGTGGGTGAGATCTCAGAGGTTACACTTTATAGTCCACTGGGATATGAAGCCCTCCGTAGGTCTTTCTGGGTCACTCCTGCGAGCAGCTACCACCATTGAAGTGCATGGCTCCTGATGATGCTCACCTTCACAGCATCTCTGGTAGATGCTTCACAGCTAACTGTGAGGATCGCAGGGGAGTTCACCAACCACAGTGCCTTCCCTGCAGAGGGTCAGGCCCAGGGCAAATGGAGTGGTACCAAGTCTATAATAAAAGAAACTATTCCATTTGGGTAGAATCAGAAGTATTTCTGCCTCTAATCCACTTTTAAACATTATTTTGTTAAGTATTTAAAGTTCTCAAAAGAAAGAGTAGTTGGAAAAACTATCCCATATCTATCCGCATTGTGAACTTCATCAAGTAATCCAATCCTCTTCATACCTCAGTTGTGTAACCATCTCTGCTTCATAGTGAGTTTTAACTTTAGTCCCAGCTTTGTCTAAAAGCTTGGTCTCATGCTCCATAAGTACTATTTGATGATGATTATCACCTCGCAGCCACAAATCTTGCTTTCTCTGTTACTATGAAGTTATTAATATTTAGTACCAGATGGCATTTTCAAAATAACTTGGGTAAAAAGTGCTATTGAAATGCTAATGACTATTTAGTTTATTCTAGAAGACCAACACATAACACTGTAACTCAGGGCAAGATCAGAAGACTGATGAAGCATCATTAGAGAATAAAGAAGAACAAAAAATATATGGCTTTAAAAATATAAGGCAATTGAGCAGCTTAATTGTTAACCTTTACATACAAGTAAGCAGCATAATAATGAGAATTTAATAATTATATATTTTAAAACACCAGTTCCTAATTATTAACCTTTTTTAAAAAATATTTTTATTTATTTCAGAGAAGAAAAGAGAGGGAGAAAGCGATAAAAACATCAATGATGAGAAAGAATCATTGATTGGCTACCTCCTGCATACCCCCCCCCACTGGGGATTGAACCCACAATCTAGGCATGTGCCCTGACCAGGAATCGAACTGTGCCCTCCTGGTCAATGCTCAACCACTGAGCCACATTGGCCAGATGATTATTAATTTTAAAACTAAATAATTCTGGGAAGAAAAACTAGAAACTACTATAAATGAAAATGCTGTTAATATAGGGCCACTTCAAGTTTGGTCCTCAGACCAGAGCATCATTATCACCTGTGAGCTTGTTAGAAATGGACATTTTGGCACTCTGGCCTGTGGTTAGAATGCTGACTCACAAACCAATGAGTCTCAGGTTTGATTCCTGGTCAAGGGTATGTACCTGGGTTGCAGGTTCAATCCTGGTCCCATTTGGGATGCATAGGGGAGGCAACCAATTGATATGTTTCTCTCACATCCATGTTTCTCTTTTTCTCTCTTTTGCTCTTCCCACTCTCTAAAAAAATCTATGCAAAAATATACTCAGGTGAGGATTAACAAAAAACAAACAAACAAACAAAAAAATTTGGGAGCACCCAATCAGACTTTAATCAGAATATCTGGAATTGGTGTTTTTTATTGTCTAAAGTTTTACAGATGTCTCCTTTTTTCCCAAGTGATCCCCCTCCCCCGCCATTCCCACCCCAGGCAAGCCCCCACTGCCCCAGTGCCTGTGTCCACTTGTTATGCTTATATGCATGCGTACAGTCCTTTGGTTGCTCTCTATGCACCCCTCATTTGTCTCTGGATATGTTTTTGTTCATCAGTTCATGTTGTTCATTATATTCCACAAATGAGTGAGATCATGTGATGCTTATCTTTCTCTAACTGACTTATTTCACTTAACATAATGCTCTCTAGTTCCATCCATGCTGTTGCAAATGGTAAAAGTTCCTTCTTTTTTATAGTGGCATAGTATGCCATTGTGTAGATGTACCTCAGTTTTTTAATCCACTCATCTGCTGATGGGCACCTGGGCTGTTTCCAAATCTTAGCTATTGTAAATTGTGCTGCTATGAACATAGGGGTGCATATTTCCTCTCTGATTGGTGTTTCTGTTTTCTTGGGATATAGTCCTAGAAGTGGGATCACTGGGTCAAATGGGAGTTCCATTTTTAATTTTTTGAGGAAATTCCATACTGTCTTCACAGTGGCTACATCAGTCTGCATTTCCACCAGCACCTTTTCTCCACATCCTTGTCAGCACTTGTTGTTTGTTGATGATAGCCATTTTGACAGGTATGAGATGGTATCTCATTGTTTTGATTTGCATCTCTTGAATAATGAGTGACTTTGAGCAGGTTTTCATATGTATCTTGGCCTTCTGTATGTCCTCTTTCCAAAGGTGTCTATTTAGATCCTTTTCCCATTTTTGAATTATATTGTTTAGCTTCATTTTATTAAGTTGTATGAGTTCTCTGTAAATTTTGGAGATTAAACCCTTATCAGAAATATCATTGGCAGCCGGGACCGGTTTGGCTCAATGGATAGAGCGTCGGCTTGGGGACTGAAGGGTCCCAGGTTCGATTCCGGTCAAGGGCATGTACCTTGGTTGTGGGCACATCCCCAGTAGGTGGTGTGCAAGAGGCAGCTGATCGATGACTCTCTCTCATCGATGTTTCTAACTCTCTATCTCTCCGTTCCTCTCTGTACAAAATCAATAATATATATATATATATATATATATATATATATATATATATATTTATTTATTTATTATTTTTTTTTTTTAAAGAAATATCATTGGCAAATATGTTCTCTCACGCAGTGGGCTTTCTTGTTGTTTTGTTGCTGGTTTCTTTTGCTGTGCAGAAGCTTTGTATTTTGATGTAGTCCTATTTGTTTATTTTCTCCTTGGTCTCCATTGCCCTAGGAGCTGTGTCTGTGGTTTTCAATCTAATAAATTCTCCAGATGACTCCACACACTCTAAAATTTAAGAAGCACTGTTAATGCAGCAGCATCAAATGTTTGTGAGGTGAAATCAGTAATAAATTGGTGATTCAGCCTGGTTGGGACCCGTGGTGAACTGGAAAGCTCTGCGTGTCCCACTTAAAGGAAAAAGCTGGATGCCACTTTGGCTGTTGTTATCTAAAAATGTGCATCCATCATTCTCAACCTTTTTAATACTTCAAGGAAGGCCACACATCTAGAATTTCAGGTAAAAAAGGTGTACTTTTGAATGTTATCAAACAGTTAAAAATTTTAAACGCAGCTTAAGTTATAAGAAAAACTCTGTAGTTAGACTGTGTCTGGGCTAGTTGAGAAACAGCATGGAAGTCAGTGTAAGTATTCACTCTGAGACAAGCAATGAGATGGAGTGGGGAGAAGGAGAAGATGTGACTGGTGGTGCAAAGGAGACCAGAAGGTGTAGAGCCTTGAAGGCATTGGAAGGGTTTAGATTTTTCTCTGAATGAAATGAGAAACCATTGGATGGCTTTGAGCAGAGAAATTATATAATCTAATTTATATTTAAAACAGTCACTTTGACTACTGTTTTTCAGTGGCAAAACCAGGACCAGAGCTAGATCTCTAGCATCTCATTCTAATAACACTATATTATATAGTTGAACTCATGAAAAATTCAATCAGCCAGACCTTGGTATTAAATATGGACAGAATCCAGTATATAATCCATTCCTAGCAAATGTGTTTCTAGTATGTAGTGAACACCTCTGATGACTGGTTATTTCCAAGGTGGCTAATTCTATTTTTATTTTTTGTTATTTTTTAAAAAATATATATGTTATTGATTTTTACAGAGAATAAAGGAGAGGGATAAAGAGCTAGAAACATCAATGAGAGAGAAACATCGACTAGCTGCCTCCTGCACACTCCTCACTGGGGATGTGCCCGCAACCAAGGTACATGCCCTTGACCAGAATCAAGCCCGGGTCCTTTCAGTTCACAGGCCAACGCTCTATCCACTGAGCCAAACCGGTTTCAGCCAATTCTATTTTTAGACTCTACAAATCCCTGGGATTAAATCTCAGTCTCCTTGTCTTTTGCCTATCCATGTGTCATATGTTGCTCTAGAATTTGGATCTAGGATAAATTAAATACAACTACAGAAATATCATTGGCTCTAATACTCCTTTTTTTAAATTCAGGTTGAGTCAACTTTTCCAAAAGAATATGGTTTCATGTGTCCTCTCAGTTTGTTGTTGTTGTTGTTGTTTGTTTTGTTTTTTGTTGTTGTTTTTTAGCATGGATGCCAAAATTTAAGAACAAATAGATCATCGCTAAGTGAAACAGAACCATTACTTCCCTTAGTCAGACATCATGCTGCTTGCCTTATCATGCTATTTACTTCTATTGTGTTTGTTGATAAATCAAATGCTTAAGTATTTTTCTTTTCCAACATCCAGGATTTATCTGACTTAAGTGTGTGAGTCTACATTTATTTCAGTTACATTTAATTTTGTCTGAGCTTCTGCCCACCTGGCTCAGTTGTTAGAGCATCATCCTGACATGCCAAGGTTGCTGGTTCAATCCTTGGAGTCAAGGCACATACAAGAATAAACCAATGATTGCATAACTAAGTGGAACAGCAAATCAATGTTTCTCTCTTTCCCTTCCTTTTTCTCTAAAAACAATAACTTTTTTAAAAATTTGTCTGAGCAATACTGCCAGCTATAAATTCATTTTGATGTGATTGCTGCCCAATATACTTATATTCTTCCTAGTTTTATCTATAATTTAGATAAGATGCAATTTATGTCTTCAAGGCATTCATAGTGTTGAATACTATAAGGGCTAATGACAGGTTTGGGAAATCCTATAACCTCATGGTGTCAAAATACCTTCCTGGAACCATGACAGACATTAATAATTGATGGTGGCAATCTTCTCTACACAACTAGTTTCTGGTTTCAGAGTCCTAAACACCACACTCCCTGTAGCTGCCACTAATCAATGATATTTGGCACTTGAGACAGAGATGATTTGACATCCTCAGTTCAGAACAAAGCACAGTGAAGTGCTTCAGATTCACATCTACCATTGCTGTGGGAACTATTAAATTTACTTTATATTTTGTACTATTGAGTCTTTTTTGTCAAGTTCAAGAGTACTAAAAATTAATTAACTTTTAAATTTTCAGAACACATGTTTTGTTTGATTGCTAACATTTAAAAATTGGTGCCTCAATCACAATTTTTGAATTTTTTTAACTCTCATCTGGGCTATTTTTTAACTGATGCCATTTCCTCAAGCTGTTTCTCTCTCCTATCCATTCTCTATACCCCCCAAAATTATCTACTTTTACCATATCCATTTTATTCAGTAAATATGTTTTGTGTTTCTCCTGTGCATTTGATATAGTGGTAGACTGAACGATTCCTGGTCAGGGCACATAACTAGGTTGCCTGTAGGAGGCAACTGATCAATATGTCTCTCTCACATCAATGTTTCTCTCCCTTCATCTCTGAAATCAATTTAAAATATAAAATAGGTAAAACTAAAATATATTGAGATATTTTTATGGTCTATCTTGGAAAAAGTTTTGCGTGTGTTTTTAAGGATTATGTGTTCTGCTATTTGGACATAATGTTCTAAAATGGTCAGTTAATCAGTTAGGTAGATAAAAGTATTCAAAGCATTTTATATCTTACTGACTTTCTGTCTAGTTTTCATATAATTTAATGAGAACAGTTGGAAAATTTAAGACTGGGATGAAAACTCCATCCCCATTTTCCCCCCCAATCACAATTTTTGAATTTTTTTTTCCTCCTTCACTTCTGTCAAATTCTGTTTAATATATTTTGGATCTCTGTTGTTAGTTGTTAGATGTGTTTATAGTTATAAGTGTTAATTGTTGTAAGTGTTTACTCTTTTATTATTATAAAATGTTCTGCTTTGTTTTTCACAATATTTCTTTTCTGAAGTTCGATTTTGTCTAATATTAACATAGCTACTTCTTTGTTATGATTATTTTTCACATAGTATATCTTATATAATCTTTTTACTTTCAATATATTTATGTCTTTATATCTAAAGTGAATCTCTCATAGAAAGCAGATAGTTGATTCTTGCATTATTATTACATCTGCCAATCTCTTTGGGATATTTAATCCATTCCCAGTTAATGTGATTACTGATGTAATTGGATTTATGTTTGTCACTGCTATATGCTTTTTCTTAATGTCATATATTTTTCTTCTCTTTTTCCTTTTATGCGTACATTGTGTTAAGTATATTTTAGTTATGATTTTAATTCCTCTGTTGACAATTGAATCTGTTTTAAAGATATATATTTTAGTTGCTGCTCTATGAGTTACAGAACATGTAACTTAATTTATCAAAATCTGTTTTAACACCATCTTAATTTCAGTAAAATATAGCAAATTGTTCCAGGATAGATTCACTTCCTCCCACCTCTTTTGTGCTATTATTGTCACATAAATATATTGTACCTACATAAGCTACAAATCCAACAATAGAGTGTTGTAACTATTGCTTTATGCAATCATATTTTTAAAGTTAAGAATAAAAGCATATTAATAGCTTTTTAATATATACCCATATATTTTTAGCACTCTTTATTTCTTCCTATAGATTCAAGTTACTGTCCAATATAATTCCTTTCACCTGAAGAATTTCCTTTAGTATTTCTCCTAAGGTAAGTATAGCGGCAACTAATTCTTTCTTTTTCCAATATTTTGAATGTCATTGCACTACCATTTTGCCTCCAGTTTTTTTATGAGAAATCAGCCATTAATCTTATTGTTGTTCTCTTATATGCTTTTAAGACTTCCTCTTCAGCAGTGGGCTTCAATAGTTGACTATGATGTGTCTGGACATGAATCTCTTCATCTTTACCTTGATTGGAATGTGCTGAGATTCTTAGCTCTATATACTGTTTATCAAATTGAGAAGAATTTGGGCCATTATTCTTCACATTTTATCTTAATATGTTTTTAATTGATTTTAGAGAGAGAGGAAGGGAGACAATATAAAAATTATATATTTGTTATGAGAGAGAAACGTGGATTCGTTGCCTTCTGTAAGCACCCCTACTGGGGATTGAACCCACAAACTGGGTGCTTTGACCAGGAATCAAACCAGCAACCTTTTGATGCATGGGAGGACACTTAACCAATTGAGCCACACTGGCCAGGGCTGGCCATTATTTTCCAGATATGTTTCCTACATTTCTATCTCTTTCCTCTTTGTGAGGTTCTTATTACACAAATGTTGGCACACTTGAGGTTGTCCTACAGGCCTCTGAGATGCTACTCATTTTTCTTCAATAGTTTTCTTTATTGGATCATTTCTACTGATTATATTTTATATTGATCTATCTTTACATTCATTAACTCTTTTTTCTACCATCTGTTTATCTTATGTATGTTATTGATTTCATCTTGTGGATTTCTTTTACTTTTGAACTCTTAGAAATTCCACTTGTTTCTTTTTAATAGTTTATATTTTTAAGATATTCTATGTCATGAGTTGTTATCATCATACTGTCTTGAAATTTTTTCCCTTTAACTATTTGAAATATTTACAATAGCTTCTTTGAAATATTTGTCTGCTAAAGATCCAGGCCTTCTCAGAGACAGTTTATTATTTGTTGTTGTTTTGTTTTCCTGTGTCTGAGTTACACTTTCCTGTTTTTCTATATGGTTTTCTCATTTATTTGTGTTAGTTAAAAAGTAGATATTTTAGATTAGATATTATAGCAACTATAGATTATGATTTTTTTCCCCCTGAGGACTGTTGTTCTAGGTTTTCTGTTTAATTTTTATCTCTTTATTCATTTGTTTATTTCAGTATCTTATTTGGAATTAATCTGTGAAATCAGTTTCCCCTATAGAAGTCTCTATCAGTATTTTATTATTTTAATTTAATTTTTAGTCCAATGGGTCAACCCATGTGTATCTGCATAGCTTAATAGTGATTTGATGAGTGTTCAAACACCTCAAACCAAAAAGGCTTTCACCCTATGTAAGAGTTGGGAATCAACTTGAGGCAGTTTTTAAGTCAAGAAACTGGTGTTTGACTTATCTCTGGTTCATATTTCCACTTTATGTTCCAGATATAGTTTCTTGTTCTAGTCCAGTTTCCCTGCTCAAAAGCATGCCACATGTCAGTGTCTAAGTCCTAGGCCTGTTCTTGAAATGAAAGTTTAAGCTTACACTTACCCCTAGCTGTACCCTTACACTGCTTGCTTTGCCGGGATAGCCACCTACTAGCTGTTAGTAACCTTCTGAGACTAGGTTGTCAGTTTCAGGCTTGGCCTGTACTATGAGAACTATGCTCCTAACCTAGATGAATAAGGTCAATAGAGGGATTAAATTTTAGACAGAAGTCATGCTTTATTTATCATGGTATTTCTTATGCCTGATACAATCTGGTGTTTCATTCTTCATAACCACCCAAAGAAACATTTGTGAGATTAACTTAAGTAATATGATTATAATTTTCCACCTCAATTCTCAAAAGTCTTAAGGAAGTTTTGTAATTTCTGAGCTTATTTTTGATATACCACTTATCAATCAAAGAAAGGCAATTTAAGAATAGTGTAAAAACTACATATATTCAGATTTACACATTTACAAATTTATATTAAGTATTTTAAGTTATAAAAATAAAATATATCTAAATAAAGAATTTCTTGCTTTATTAGCGATAGGTATAGCCTTAATAATTAACCACCATGGTAGCCACACTCTCTTACAAAGATATCTATGAAATAATGATTCTTTCCTGGAATAATATGCATATTAATTAGTTCCTACAGCACTTGAGAGACTTCTGTTCTATTCCCATCAGCAAGGTCAGGAGATGCATCCACCTTAGTTAGCAGCAAATTTAAAATCTTGAAGCGAGTTGGGGTCACAGAGAAGACTGGGCACCCCAAGGGAAAGGCAAAATCAGAGATAAGAATTTTTCACAGCCTTCAAATGATACCATGTGACCTAATCAATGGACTGTATTTGTAAGCACCCTAATCCCATTACCCACAATTGGAATGGACAGTTCTGTTCAATTAGTACATGGCCAGGGTGGGTTTGAATTTAGTGTTGAAAATGTAGGTGTGCCACATTAAAATTCAAATATTCAAATGAGAAGCCTCAAGAGGATTTGGACTTAACAACTGATACCAAGCTATGTATAATAATATAAGAAGTTTGCCCACTAGAATTTAAACTTGACTCATGATTTACTCTTAAGGTAAAAATGCCACAATTACCTCGACTTTGTTCATAAACTGCTAATCAGCATTTAGATTTTAGAGTCTAGGGATTCCCTGAATATAGAAACCCACATCAACAAAAGAATTCTTTTTTTATTTTTGTAACAGACATGGCAAGTTGCTGTCCTCCAAAGGATTATGTCTAAACTTATTAATGTTTGATTTCTAAAAATTTAAATTTTACCAAGTGATTTATGCATATACATAAACTAATCTGAAGCATTTTTATGTGACTCCGTAAGTGCTATATCTATATTATGTATTTGAGTACTTTGAGATATTACATTGTCCTAAATTTTCTTAAAATAATAAAATGTCATTAGAAGCATAAACTCAAGGCATCTAATTCCAAAGTATAAATAACTCTGGAGTGTTATTTATACTTTGATACACAAAAGTTGAGGTTTAATCCCTGGTCTGGCACATAAACGAGAACCAGTAATTGCAGGAGTGAGGGTTGGTGGAAAGGCAAACTCATATTTGGGGAAGCTACACAAACTGTTGTTATTTGGCTTTGTTTTTTCTTTGAGTGCTGCCCCCAGAGGCTCCATGGAATGGGCTTCCTCGTGCCTCTCCTTCACGCGTTGTGGGCCATGTTGCCTTTCTGAAGTTTGAGAAAAAGAATTTGCATTGAAATGATATTTTTATTTTGAGACTGAGAGATTCTGTTTGTTAATTTCCCCCATCAGATCTTACACAAAACTCAAATATATACATGTGAGGAGATAGGAAAGGCTGGGCTGGAAGCTGTGGCCCCGCTTCTATCTCAAAACTGCTATCACTGTCTCAAGTAGGCAAATGCCTTCCAGAAACCACAGATTTCACTTAACTCCCTGTTGTTAGTGCGCGAAAGTTCTGTTTTCCCAGTTTCTCAAATGGGGAGAATTTCCATCATTTAAAAATGCAGCCTTTGCTAGTGTGGTTCAGTGGCTGGAGTGTTGGCCTGCACACCAAAGGGTCTTGGGTTCCATATATGGTCAAGGGCATGTACCTGGGTTGCAGGTTCATTCCCAGCTACTGGTGGGGAGCTTTGGGGAGGCAACCAATCCATGTGCCTCTCTCATATCGATGTTTCTCTCCTCCTTCTTCCCTTCCTTCCACTCTCTTTCAGAAGCGCAGTGGGGAAAATATTTTTGGGTAAGGATTAAAAAAAAAAAAAGATTTAAAAAAGGAATATGTTGGCTCTGTGAAGCAAAACCTTGGGTAGAAAGTTGAGGCAACAATTGTTCTTTGGGGCAAGGGAGCAGCTCCCTTCTCGGTGGCAGAGCAGCCACTTGTGTCATTCCTTCCCACAGCCCCAGGCCAGTTAGAACTAAAAGATCCAGGAATCTGCGACTGTGGTCAGCTGGGTTCCTTCCAGGAACACAGCCACTACCATTTGAAAAGTGCAGTCACACTAGAGAGGGTGTGGGCCATGGGCAGGTCAAACACCACAGAGTTTTACTTCTCTCTTCCTTTTTCAAAATATGTTAAACTCAGGCATGTGCCCTGACCAGGAATCGATCTGGTGACACTTAGTTAAGCTCCAGTGGACAGATTCATTTAAGGGACATTGGAAAATAGGGTACTGCTCATTTGGATGAACTTGGACTTATAGGCAACAGATAAGATCCCTGGGCAATGTGGACATAGGGGAAATAAGGCACCTACAATTTGGGCAAGGAAGCACAACAAATTGATTTTGAAATGGAATCATGGAAGGAAAGTACTTTATTGAGTACCTTTTGGGGGCCAGAAACTGTGCTAACCTCCTGTTATTACCGGATTTGTTAAACCTCATGGTTTATGAGCTACTAGGTATCTTCCCCATTATAAGATGAGAAAATTTAGACTCAGAAAGACTAAGTAACTTGCCCAAGGTCACTCAGCTTGTAACTGTCAGAAGCAGAATTTGAATCTAACTCTAAAAACCCACAGTTCTTACAACCATATCACCCATCATTTATTTTCTAGCTTGTCTTGTAGTCAACCAAGACTTGAGAGATATGGAAGTGGAGGAGGGGAAATGAACCTGCCTTTGTTTCATTTGAACAAATATAACGAGATTCTGTAGTTTTTCATTAAAGATGCTATTTCTAACAAGTATTAAAATATTACACTTGGACCCTAAATCAATTACCTATAAAAATAAGAATATCTTTACCTAAATAATTAGCAGTATTGAAATCACCTACAACAGTGAGTCTAAATATCTTAAAGGTAATTCATTCACTTTGAAAACTTTAAATATTAATATTTTCAAAAATAGGGGTAGGTAAAAAAGACACGCCTTGCCCTGGCCAGGTTGCTCAATTGGTTAGAGTGTTGTCATAATACGCTAAGGTTGCCGGTGTAATCCCTGGTCAGGCACATACAAAATCAAGCAATGAGTGCAGGAGTGGGTGGAACAACAAATATATGTTTCTTCCTCTCCCCTTTCCCTCCTCCCCCAACACCTCTCTAAAAATCAATGAAAAATATATTTTAGCCCTAGCTATTTGGCTCAGTGGATAGAATGTGGGCCTGTGGACTGAAGGATCCCAGGTTCCATTCATGTTAAAAGCACATGCATTGGTTGCAAGCTTGATCCCCAGTAGGGGGCATGATGGAGGCAGCTGATTAATAATTTTCTCTCATCATTGATGTTTCTATCTCTTCTTCTTCCTTCCTCTCTGAAATCAATAAAAACATATGTTAAAATATATTTTTAAAAAAGACATACCATATGACAATTTTAATTTGTGAATCTTTATTAATATTGATAATTTATCTTACCTGATTGCATGCATTTTATGAATATTAATGTTAATGTCCATTCAGTAAGTTTCTGTTTTCACAAAATTGAGAATCATTATAAAATCTTTCTTAAAGTATGAACTGGTGGAAACATTCATAAACACAATAAAAACCTGGGTACCCAGCTTTTCTGAATTTTTATAGAATACTGGAGAAAAATATATTGTCTGCCATAGTTCGCTTAATCTTTCTTGAAAAAAAAGAGGGGCTTTAATTACACATGAGATTTAAAGGAGACAAATAGTATCCAATAATTGCCTTTCAATTTCTGAAATATGGTTGTGTTTTTTAAAGGTTCATTGTATTTCTTTATGTTCATCACTAATTACAATACAATCTTAGAATAATAATCCAATATTTATTCCATTATGTTTCTCTCTATGTTACACTGTTTCAGGATTTTACATGCTCATAAAATACTGGTAACATTAGATAATAGGCTGCACAAATACCTTACACAATTAATTCTTTTTCTGTGTTTTAAAGATGAGGAGTATAAGAAACAATTACTCATGTTATGATTGAAATTTAAAACCAAGGCCAAATAGCAAAGAGTCCCCTACTGTTTGTGCTCTATAGTATAACATCTCTTGATTACTCTGACAGAGTTCCAGTCACAGGTTGTGAGTCAGAAAGAGGATTTTCAATGTCCAGCAGCTAAATGTGTCAGCCATGACATTTCTGAAAGTTCTATTTTTATATACAGAGAGAAGGAAAAAATCACTTCTTTGTATCTGTCCTTTGCAAAATTCTCAGTTTAACTCCAGCTTTAGATATGTACAATAGTGAATGCATTCTTAGTTAACATGACAAGCTAAGACATTTTTAAACTAAAATAATTGCATGTAATGAAAAAAATAATCTATACAAGTTTGTCCCTTCTACTTTCTTACCATCATAAAGCCTGTTAAAATGCAGTTGAAATAATACAAAATACAATTCAAATCCTACTATTGTCCTAATCCCTTTTTTCTACTCTTCTACAGCTTATCTAAAAATGTTAAAATGTAACTTGTTTGAATTATAATGTATGTGAATTAAAAGTCAGTATTGTTTGGAAGCTCCTTTTAATTGGTCTACAGGGAGGTTTTCTGTATATATTAAAATGATTGTATGTCTGAATTATAACAAACCTACCTTTAAACTTCCTTTGTGTTTAAATACATATTGGGGGAAAACCATTTTAATACTTTTTAGAGTAGGCTTTATTGCTAAAATTATTGGTTTGGCAGTCCTGGCATAAATGGAAATTTCTGATTGGCTGTCATATCCATGTCAGTGAAGCTCAGGAAATGCATGGCCCTGGCTGTTTTCCTTATTTTTATTTATAAATTCTGTTTCATAAAAGCAATAAGATGCTTCAGGCCTTGCAGTTCTGGGGGATTATTGCACTTGTCAGGTGGTAAAAATCACTGGTCTTGTGCCTTGTGCCTGGAAACACCACTAGAGGCATGTAATCATTGAGAAATGCAGTTTTTGGAATTTCTTAATGCTTTATTATGACATATCTAACTTCTAAAATAAATGATTTATTTTGAAGGCTGGAGATGTCATAAGAGTATTCAACCAGTAACTAAGGGATGGAGAGGAAAACGAAATGTACATCATAGAGGTGGAAAGAAATGGGCAAACAGTGGCCAACTTACAATGAGTCTTACAGCTGACAATGAAGGATATAAAAACAAGCATAAAATATGTTTTATATTAAAATTGAGAAGTTGGCTAGGACTGGCCAACATATTTGTATATTAACGTAGATTGTCTCACCATAATATTTTGTTTCTTTTTTCCCTTACAAAGGGACATTAAAATGTTTATATACCAATACATACATGACATACAGTATATTGCAATAATAAATGCACACAGGTTACAATGGAAAAAAAAGTAATTTACCCTGACAGAAAGTCTACACACTATTTTATTCTATTAAAATATCCTATTTGACATAGTTAGCATAATACTTACTAAAATTTTAAAATATTGAAAAGTACTATTGTGAAAATTATAAGCAGCATAATTTTTAAAGCAAATGGAATGTGCTTAAGTTCAGGCTTAAGTTACACAACAGTAGATAGAGTTTTAAACTTGAAGATGATATTTCTATTTCTAAACAATTGTTTGGAAATAAATTTCTGTATCTCAACAATTGTTCTAAATTACAATGTAAACCAAAAGAGACCAAATGATCTTTTCAGGAAAGAATACCAAAGTTTTTCTTGGAAAAGGGCCAGTTTTAGGTAGGGGGTGTTTATGGCCTGGGGAGTTACTGTAGCAGTAGAAAAAGATTAATAATTTGCACATGTGAGATTCTTGGAAGGCAGGATACAGCTGTAAAGAATTAACCCCTCTTGAGAGATGTAAAAACACAGAGCAGCTGAGAGGAGACCTATTGGGAGGCACTAAAAACTATACCGGCTACAGATGTCCTCCAACTGAAGCAAGGGAAGTACATTTGGGAACTGACAAGCTTTTGTCTTTGCTTATAAATGGGCATGTTATTTAAAAAAAAAAAAAAAATTTCCAAGACAAAAGAGCCAATTGTGCCCAATTAAAATATATCATTTGATGTTAAGTAAGCATTATAATTACTACACTGTAATGATTTGTTTAAAGAAGTTGAGGACTACAATGCTTTGTTCAAGCATGAATTAAAATGGAGCCACTCTATCAAAGGAAGGTGTTCCCTTCCTTGTGACAATGCCCTGTACCTCTAATCTTTCTGAAATTAGTCTCAATTTACTGACAGACTGAGACTAATTTTTCAGAATACACACATGTTAAAAAAAAAAAAAGTAATCAAATTAAAACATTTTGTCAATGGCTAAATCAAAGTTCCAAATTTCATTTAGACTGAAATTGATTTCTGCTTCATGGGAGATAAGAGTGGCTGCTATCCTATCTAACAATCCTATCTAATAAAGAGGTAATATGCAAATTGACCATCACTCCAACACACAAGATAGCCACGCTCATATGGTCAAAGATGGCCACCACAAGATGCCAGCAGGGGAGGACAGTTGGGGGCGACCAGGCCAGCAGGGGAAAGCAGTTAAGGGCAATTGGGCTGGCAGCAGAGGGCAGTAAAGGGTGACCAGACCTGCAGGGGAGGACAGTTAGGGGCAATCAGGCTGTCAAGGGTGTGGTTAGAGGGTGATCAGGCTGGCAGGCAGAAGCAGTTAGGGGCAATTAGGCAGGTAGATATCCAAGCAGGTGATCCTGGTGGGAACAGGCCTAAATGCAAAGTCAGACATCCCTCGAGGGGTCCCAGATTGCACAGGGGGGCAGGCTGAGCTGAGGGACGCAAACACCATCCCCCCTTGCACAAATTTCATGCACCAGGCCTCTAGTGCTTCAATAAAAGAAGCCCAAACCTTAGTTGGTTTGGCTCAGTGGATGGAGTGTAGGCCTGTAGACTGAAGAGTCCCAGGTTCTATTCTGGTCAAGGGCACATGCCCGGCTTGTGGTCTTGATCCCCAGTGGTGGTGGTGGTGGGGAGGGGGGTGGTGTGTGCAAGAGGCAGCCAATCAATGATTCTCTCTCACCATTGATGTTTCTATCTCTCTCTCCTTCTCCCTTCCTCTCTGAAATTGATAAAAAAAAAATCTTTTTTTTTTTTTTTTAAAGAAGCCTGACATACTTTTTTAAAGGTCTTAAAACACAGGTTTAAAGAGTGAAGGTATTACTGAAAGTATTTTATGAAATCTCCTCGAAGTAAATCTCTTCCCATCATTCTAATGTCCTTGGAGCCTGAATCAGAGATGGAAAAAATACACAACTGACTTAATGTATACTTCAGTACCTTAGTGTCTCTTTCAAAATAATAAGTTAGCAGTTCTCAAAGTGTGGTCTTGGGTCTCCTGAGTCCCCCTTTTCAGGGGCTTCATGAGGTCAGACTAATTTTCACAATAAAACTGAGACACTATTGTTTATTTCACTGTGATTGTCTCATGATTGCTCAGTGAACTTTCCAGAGGCGTGTGATGACATCATCACTCTGGTGGCTAATGGAATGTGTGTTTGTGTGGTTTAGTGTTTGGGAGAATTTTCTAGTTAAACTTTTGGGAGTCATCAATACATTTTAAGAGTATAGACTAGTCTTGAGACCAAAAAGTTTGAAAGGTATTAAAATATGGTCACTGGCCCACTTCATAATAACATCCTTGCCTGTGTCTTTAATGTTTTCAATGCTTTTTACATAGTGTTAAGCACACTGCAGTTGATATCATTGTGATAGAAGACTGTACAGGCCTGTTGTGAGTAAATGACTCTGTCCTTAGCAATAGAATATTTAAAATCAATGAGATATAATTGTAAGTGTCAACAGCATATGAAATAGATGAAAGTAGAGTTGCTGTCCCGGGTTGGGAAAAACACAGACTGCCTATAGGTTGGCTTCAGCAGCTCCTCCAAAACTTCTTTCTATTGAAGCATTATGAAAACCACCAGGTTAGATTTTCTATGTCTATTGTGTGTATGCATATTCATGTGTTCTTCTACACATATAGTTTTTTTGGTTTCAATAACAATCCAGTGAGCTATTAAAAAAAGAGATATTATCCACTGTAAATATAAAGAAACTAGAGGCCCGGTGCACAAAATTTGTGCATGGAGGGGAGGGTGTCCTTCAGCCCAGCCTGCACCCTCTCCAATCTGGGACCCATGGTGGGATCAGGCCTAAACAGGCAGTCGAACATCCCTCTCACAATCCAGGACTACTGGCTCCCAACTGCTCACTTGCTTGCCTTCCTGATTGCCCCTAATCACTTCTGCCTGCCAGCCTGATCACCCCCTAACCACATGTATCAAACACAAGGCCCTCGGGCCAAATCCGTCCCGCCAGGCCTTGCAATGTGGCCCGCACCGCACTGTCATCACTGCACTCTGCTGCGTTTCCATCACAATGACAGTTTATGACTGTTCAGTAAACCATTCGGCCCGTGATTTAGGCTGGATTTTAGATTTTGGCCCCTTCTCTGATTGAGTTCGACACCCCTACAAACACTCTGTTGCCAGCCTGATTAATGCCTAACTGCTCCCCTGCCATCCTGTTTGCCCCTAACTGCCCTCCCCTTCTGGCCTGGTTCCCCACAAACTGCTCTCCCCTGCAAGCATGGATCCTGTCCAACTGCCCTTCCCTGCAGGCCCAGACACCCCCCACTTTCCTCCTCTGCCAGTCTGGTCCCTCCCACCTGCCCTCCCCTGCTGGCCTGATTGCCCACAACTGTCATCCCTTACAGGCCTGGTCCCTCTCAACTGCCTTCCCTGCTGGCCATCTTGTGGTGGCCATTTTGTGTCCACATGGGAGCAGGATCTTTGAGCACATGGACACAGCCATCTTGTGTGTTGGAGTGATGGTCAATCTTCATATTACTCTTTTATTAGATAGAATAGAAGCCTAGTGCATGGGTGGGGGCCAGCTGATTTGCCCTGAAGGCTGTCCCAGATCAGGGTGGGGGTTTTTTGGAGTGTGGGGTGGCCCGGCGAGGGGCCTGTGATGGTTTGCAGGCCAGCCACACTCCCTGGCAACCCAAGCAGAGGCCCTATATCTGAGATTAATGTATCTTCTACAATTGAAACTTTGTAGCCTGGAGCAGAGCCAAGTCTCCTGGTTGCTCTGTGGCTGCACCCATTTCTGTTGGAATTCGTTTACCTTCTATAATTAAAACTTTGTATCCTTGAGTGTAGGCCTAGGCCTGCAAGGGCAGGCAGAAAGCTTGCCAGGGAAACCCAAGCTTCCCTCCTGCTCTCTGTGGCTGTAGCTATCTTGGTTGGGTTTATTTGCATACTTGTTCTGATTGGCTAGTGGGTGTGACTTGTGGGTATAGCGGATGTATGGTCAATTTGCATATTACTCTTTTATTAGATAGGATTGAGATCCTAGGAGATGGGAAATTAATTGTCCAAGTTCACACACCAGTATGTGATGCACCTAAGTTGAATATCCATGCCTTCTGGTTCCATGTACAGAGAGTCCTTATCTCTATACCTTTCTAACCCTATTTGGAATTCTTGGCTGCTAATTTTTTAAGTGTTTTTATTGATTTCAGAGAGAAGAAGAGAGAGGGAAAGATAGAAACATCAATGATGAGATTCATCAATCAGCTGCCTCCTGCATGCCCCCTACTGGGGATCAAGCCAGCAATCTGGGCATGTGCCCTGATCAGGAATTGAACTGTGACCTCCCAGGTCATGGGTTGATACTCAACCACTAAGCTACTCAGGCCAGGCTTGGCTACTAATTTTAATAATTATTACATATTCAGCTCTCTTCTCCCTTAGGAATAGAGAAGAGCCTCCTTTACTTAATCTGAGTTATCCTTAGGAATTCTCTTCTTAAACCTTACCTTGTCAAGCATTGTTTCTCCAAATGGAAATAAGCAAGCAAATAAGCAAACAAACATATGAGGGAGAATGAACAAAGAGTAACCATTCAGAAAAGGTATGTTCTAAGAAGACAGTGTTTTTTTGCTTACATTCTCCTCTTTTGGCCACACCCAGTTTACCTATTGTTTCTTTAGTGGCATTTGTAAATTGAAAGAGAGAGGTATAAAGAATTTAATTTCTTCATATTATTATACACCCCGAAATTATTGCTTGATGTTTTTAAAATAAATTATTTTAACTGAAGAGAATGATGCCACTTGCATCCTTATTTCAGGTAAGTAAATAAATGTAGTAGCATAAAGAGCTTTCTAAGGGTACCAAAGGCAAGAAAACAGATAGACAACTTCAACAGTTTACAGATAAACAATTTCAACAGTATACAAGGCAAATCTATAGCAGACTTGATTTAATCACTTTACTGTTGTTTTCCCCCCTCATTAGGTAGTTGTTTCTAGACCCTCTTTTCCTTTTACATAAATTCTTCTTCCTTCCACAGCCTCCAGCAGTGATACCTCAACTTTTATCTGCAGCTCAGTTTTGTGTTCAGTGGGGGAATAGGACTTCGACAGCAGTGTGATCTTTCTGAAGAAGAGGTCAGTCTCCTACTGAGTTGGAATTTGTAACCTTCTTGGGGTTGCCTGGCCCAGATATTTTCCGTTAGACCAAGAACTGAGCATGGCCATTATTTTCAGACTTCAGAGAAACATTCCCAAGCAGGTCTGCTCTATCTAAAGCTGTATTAAAAGCTCCTGAATACCATTCCTATTAAACAGTGTATTTCTAATAATCTCTCTTCACCGAAAATAGCACCACAGACAAATCAAGTAATAGAAGCATTTGTCAAGCTGTGTTGTTAATAGTAACTCTAATATAAAGACGACAGAATGTTCAGGGAAAATTAACCTAATGATTTCACACAATCCTATGTTTAATTAACACAATAATGTTTTGCATACCAACTCAATTCTATTGTCTAAAACAGCATTTTACTGTCCAAAATAGAATAGTAAAAGTTTAATTGTACAACATTCTTTAACAGCATGGTGTTTTATACTATTTATCTAATGTACAGTTAAAAGATAAACAGAGGCATATTAAATTTTTAAGAATTTATTTGAACAAACACATATTGCAATTGTGCAGCATCCAATCTAGCACATAGAAAGGTGCTTTGAGGAGCTACGTAAAATGAAAGACGTTTTGCTCTCTCTGGTTTGGCTCAGTGGATAGAGTGTTGGCCTGTGGACTAAAGGGTCCCTGGTGCGATTCCAGTCAAGGGCATATGCATGGGCTGCTGGCTCAATCTGGCGGGTGTTCAGGAGGCAGCCAATAAATGATTGTCTCTCATCATTGTTTCTATCTCTCTTTTTCTCTCTGAAATAAATAAAAATATATTTTAAAATTTTTTTTAAAAAGAAAGACTTCTGTTATCAGACAGGAGCAGGAACAAGGAAGTTTTACTAGACAAAAGAGTTGGTTGGTTATTGCAAGGTCACTTTCCTTTAGGGCATGCAGGGCCTATCTGGCAATTCCTGACTGACTGATTTAAAAATCCCATTTCTGAAACAGCCAAACTGTAATGAATAAGTCTTGGCTTGGTGGTGTAAGGCTTATCAGTAGCTTTCTTTTCTGCTTGTTGCCTTATTTTTAAGGTGGGGGAAATGACCCTTTTCCAAATGATGATAATAGACGTAGTAGTTAAGTCATGTTCCTGGAATCATATCCCAAGCCCTGATACTTACTATTGGAGCAGCCGGTTTTTGCTTCTCAGTTAGGTTCTTTCTTTTTTTTTTTTTTTTCCTTTTAATATATTTTTATTGATTTCCGAAAGGAAGGGAGATAAAGAAAGTGAGAGAGAGAGAGACAGAAATATCAATGATGAGAGAGAATCACTGATTGGCTGCCTCCTTCATGCCCTCTACTGGGGATGAAGCCCACAACCCAGCATGTGCCCCTGACTAGAACCTGGGACCCCTCAGTCTGCAGACCAACACTCTATATCCCCTGAGCCAAAACAGCTAGGGCTCCAGTTAGGTTCTTAATCTTTGTTACCTTGAAAATATTTTACTATCAGAAATGTTTTCCTTTGCCCAAGGCATTGTTTACTGAATATCTACTATGAGCAGGAACTTTTGCAAGTTATCTCATTAAATTCTCATAAACCATCCTATTAGAAAATGAATATAGGTGAATCCTCTGAGGTTCAGAGATGTTAAATAATTTGCCAGGCTTGAACATGACCGAATCAAGAGTCTAGTCTCAAATTCAAGAATCTTTCTTTCACAACCTTGCCTCAATTTTATCTACAAATCTAAAATATAAATGAAACATGTCTGCACACTACCACATATAAATATAACACCATAGATAACCTAAACATTCCTAGACAACTATTTTTAAAGAAAAAAAAGTACTGTATTTTTCAGACCATAAGATGCACTTTTTTCCCCCCAGAAGTGGGGGGAAAAAGTCCCTGCGTCTTATGGTCCAAATATAGCCTACACATATACTTTTTAAAAAAAGTTTTTTTACTTGCCAGGCTCTGTGTGGTCTCTGTGTGCTTGCCTGGCTCTAAAATGGTTCTAAATGCTGCTGTTTACTTTACGGGGTTGATTACATGTGTTTATGACTGTGATGTTGGGTTTTAATGCACATAAAATATTTTAGGACACTATTTGTTTCAGAATCTTTTTTTCTTCATTTCCCTTCTCTAAAAACTGGTGTGTCTTATGGTCTGAAAAATACGGTAATAAAATTAAGTTATTAGGAAAAATATGAGAATAAATTAAGAACAATTAATTTCAAAGCAGGGATCAAAATTTAACAAATATATTGCTTTTTAATTTTTAATTTAATATTATTATTAATTATTATTATTATTATTATTATTATTTTGCGATGCCAGACATTATGCTGAGTCCCTAGCCTCATGGAAATTACTTTCTAGAGCATTTTGACATAGAAATAAGAATATATGAGCAAGAGACAGAAAAGAGTAAGGAAAATTTAAATACAAACTCAAGCAGGCTGCATAAGAAAAGAGAATCAAATGAATAGGCAGGAAAAACTCTATCATGTAGTTTTAAGATAACTCTCCAAATTAAGTCATGCACAACTGAAAACTTGCTGATTTCCATTGAGGCAGAATAATACGTGCTTTTTGTTGTTGTTGTTGTTTTGTTTTTTTAATGATTGTTTAATCTGCTTCTTTAATTTAGAAAAGCATTCTGCCAAACAGGAGCGGAGCCCACAGAACCCATTCCCTCTAGGGGTGTCGAACTCAATCAGAGAAGAGGCCAAAATCTAAAATCCAGCCTAAATCGCGGGCCGAATGGTTTACTGAACAGTCATAAACTGTCATTGTGATGGAAACGCAGCAGAGTGCAGTGATGACAGCGCGGTGCGGGCCACATTGCAAGGCCTGGCGGGACGGATTTGGCCCGCAGGCCTTGTGTTTGATACATGTGCCTTAAGAAGTGGCCTTTAGTTTCCATCCCCTTCTCTGATTGGTTCCACTGGGACAGGAAGTCCCGCCCTCTGCTGGCAAAGGAGGCGGAGATGGATGGAAGCTGGGGCTGCTGAGGTGAGGCATTTTAAAAAGTGGCTTACTTGTGGTTTATAAGATCTTGATAAGTTTGCCAGCTTCCTTATTTTTCAAGTATCTGCTCTGGTTATGGTAACAACTTTACTCTTCTGCGGGGACTTGTAGAGGATGAGAAATGACGGCCTGCTGTCCAGGCTGCCTGGTGAAATACCTCTGTTACCTTGTCATTGAGCAACACGGTATGGAAAGAATCCGTTTTGTATATTAAAGCAGCACCCCCAGGTTTTAGTTGTCTAGTAAACACATACACTTGACTAAAGCAGCAAGACCTATTTACCTATTAAAGCCTCTTCAGTTAAGCATTTCCCAAGATGGATCCAAAAAGCCTGTTTATTTTTCCAAGAAACAAAGGATGAGGGGGTTTCTCAGACATGTTTGCTTGGAAAAAGTATTTGGGACCTATATACTTTATTTATTGATTTTTTTAAAATTAGAAATTGGGGAACTTAAGCTCAACACCCCTTGTTCTCCTTACCCTTGTAATTACTGCTCAAGAGAGAGGCTAAGTTGCTTGCTTCTAGCTCCCAGGCTGCCCAGGGGTGGCTGTTGTCAGAGTCCCCTTAAGATAATGATTCTTCTGGGTCAGTCTGAAGAAACAGTCTGCAACAATGGCAATCCCCGGTGACACTCTCTAGGGGGCCTAGATTCAGCTGTCAGTCACCTTCCGCCCAGAGCCATCAAATCCATTTTCACAAAAGCTGTTTATCACAAACCTTTTGAAAAGCTAAGTAAAGAGGAGATTTACCCATCCAGAATCTTCATTCTTTTTTCCTTTGATTCCCTTATTCTCCTATCTTTCTTTCTTTTTTCCCTAACTACCTCTGGGAACCTCTGGGATTTTCCCCTTCTTTTGTCCCACCCTAGAGTTTTACACTATTGTTATCTTAAAGCTTGAATTTAAGCTTGAATATAATTCTTGATATATAGGAATAAATACATGGTACTCTTGTATGAACATTTCTAATTCTAATAAGTATTTTGCCTACAAAAGGATAGGATTTTCTGGGGGTTGGGAAAGGACTGATGTATGCTATCATGTGGAAAACAAGTTCTGGGTAGTATTTTAAGTATTTCTTTAAGCATATATTTGTGTATACATATACCCAAATATTATATACATATCTTTCAAATTTTTTAATATTTATATTAGAGAGACTATAATAAACAAGCCTGAATCAATTGTCAACTGAAATAAACCTTAACAACTTATACAAATGTGAAAAATTATTTTGTTGTTGTTACGAAGCGAGTCCCCAAGAGATGGACCACCGGAGCCAATTTGATTAAGCATGCTAGAGTTTATTACAGATTCGAATCCGGGCTCAAACCTTGGCTGACGCAGCAGCCGGCAAACACCCAGGTGAGAGCCCTGATGGAGGGGCAGTCCCTCCAGAGCGCTCACACAAAAACACAGACAAACACACACCTACCGCGGCCAGTCAGGCTCTTCGGAATGGGGGTCCCTCATGGTCCTGGCTGGGGATTCCAGTCATGATCCCCAAGGACCACCAGGGAGCCGAGTCCGATGCAATAAACAAAAGAGCCATCTCCATGCTAGCATGGGCTATCCCACTCATGCCGGCAGCATGGCGGAAGAGAGCGAATATCGCCCAGTCCAGGAGTTTTATTCAGGTAGGTGATGTCACTGCCTCGGCTAAACCTGATTGGCCCCTCAGGACTAAATTCTAAAGACTGGGGATGGCCTGCAGGGTTGGTTCCCAGTCACACTCTGCTTGACATTGGATGTGGCCCTATCTTGCCCATAATACAAAAGCGGAACTAAAGGTTATCTACAGTTTCTACCCCTGAAGCTACTGAGTCAGTGGGAGTCAATCTCCTGTAACTACCCTATTGTTTAAGCAAGCAATCGAAGGTAGAAGTCAGATAGCAAGGTTAAAATTCAAACAGCAGTTTTTACCCAAGTATGAGTGCTACCATATTTCAGTTGTCTAAATGTTACTGAATTTCAAATATAATAGTTCTATCTGTGAATTCTGTAACTTTGAATTATAAAGAAATGATTTCCTTTTGCCAAAATAAAAAAGAGAGAGAGAAATTTTGGTCATACTCTAGAAATTCTGGTCTCTCTTATGTAATGCTATTATTATAAAACATTTACTTCAACAAATTGAAAGTTTTAGTTAGTGAAAAGTATAAATAAAATACTAAGTTACAATGTAAATTTATTTCGTTGATGAGCATAGAGTTGCTAGAATTAGACTAATCGAGTCTTGGAGTACTGCCTAGTATAATGCCTTGAGGGAGTATTTGTAACTTAATTAGTTTGTCAATCACGTGAAATTTTAGTGTGGTAATTAGGGATAAAGGCAGCCGATATCCTAAGCTTGGTGGAGATATGAGGTCTGGTAAAATGAGCAGGCCAAGGAAAATCTATCCTTAGAGCCAAATACACTATATAAAGAACAAGATAGTTGGAATGCCATTCAAGCCAGTACTAACTACTCCAGCTGTATATGATATAGCCCAGACCTTTCCATGTTTCCTGATACTCTTCTAGATATTACCAAAAGAGCACCCACTGTTCCACTGAAAAATAAATGGGTGCTTCATTTGTTCATTCAACATTATTTCTTTAGCATTTATTACTACTTGCCAGGATATAGTAGTAAGAGGTTCTTAAGTAACTCACCATACAGTGGGAAGAAATAGCACTGAATAGGTTTGTGAGGATGCTCAAAAATAGATAGTTGTCAAGTAAATACCCTGAAATCTTATTTGTAAGATACATTTGCCCATTCAGACTATATAACAATGCGAACTATGTGCTAGGGACATTGTTAGGATTTGAGGATATAAAAAATCAATAAAATATGGAGTGTGGCTTCACTAGTTTAGGCCGCTGTTATCTCTTCAGGAACTGAGATCTGGATTGTTTGGTTCTTGCCCATTTCTTAGGTCTCTTTTCTAGGCATTCTATTCCTCTCACGCCACAGTCCAAACACATGGGTTTGGGGGTTTTGTTATTTGCTTTCCATTGTTGGAACATATCTCATTTTTGTCTCAGTGCCTTTGGGATAATTGTGGTCCAGTGTATAAAATTTTATTACATAATCCACCCCTGTACTTACTTTGACGAAAGTAGAGGTAAATAATTAACTCTTCTGATTGGATGTTAGCTATAGTGGGAAAATTAGATAATTCTATACACTGGACTGTGATAAAATTATGCTACACACATGAAATAAACTTTTCATACTGTCACTCATCTATTTGATAGTTGTATTAGTTGATTTCTGTTTGTTTTCTCACTATGCTACCATCATCATTACCACAATGTGTTTTTCAATACAGATTGTATAGCATATTCATTTCCTGAGGCAGCCCTGACAAAGTACAATAAATTGGGTGTCAGCCATGCTCCAGGCCTCCCACCTAACGTTCTGTGGCTGCCTGTAAACCTTGGTGTTGCTTAGTTTATAGCCACACTGTAATCTCTGCTTCTGTGTCTCTGCTTCTTCCTCTTCTGCCTTGTGTCTCTCATCTGTTAAGGACACTTGTCACTAGATTCCAGGACGATCTCTTCATCTCAATACTCCTGTAAAAGACCCCTTTTCCAAATAAGGTAATATTTACAGTTTCTTGGAATTTGATGTATACATATCTTTTAGGGGGCCGCCATTCAACCCACTATCTATATAGAAATTTATTAATTTGGCAAGTTTTCATTTTAAAATCAAATTATTCATGAGTCTTTAATACAGCTTGAGTGTCTAATAAGTATATTCAACATTTAACTTGAAAACAACATTTAATCTGTCAGATTTTATGATTAGAAATTCCTATAAAATTTTGATGGCTTGGTTCTAGGAGTATAGGAATATTAATGAGGCCGAAAACGGTTTGGCTCAGTGGATAAAGAGTTGGCCTGCAGACTGAAAGGTCCCAGGTTCAATTCCGGTCAAGGGCATGTACTTTGGTTGTGGGCACATCCCCAGTAGGAGATGTGCAAGAGGCAGCTGATCGATGATTCTTTCTCATTAATGTTTCTAACACTCTATCCCTCTCTTTTCCTCTCTGTAAAAAATCATAAAAACATATTTAAAAAAAAAGAATATTAATGAGGAAAATACTTAGTTTATATTGGATGTAGCAAATTATATGTCCTTTATCTGTTTCTTTGTTATATAGATTTTTTTTCATAATTTAAGAGGAAGAGGCTGAGGTAATGACTATCAAAACTCACCATATGCATAATCTTACTCAATTATAAATTAAATAAACTCAACTCTATAGGAAGTTATGGTTATCTCAACATGAAACATTATATCAAAGCCATAACAGCCTACAACTTACACAAACTTTTTCATGGATCAGTTAAGAGCACCAAGAGAGTTTTTGTGTCTCAGATTTTCATTTTTAACAAAGGAAAAATATCTGTAATCTGTGATTTTCATGTTGATAATGAAAAAAAAGTGATTTTTCCATTTGGTAGCAAACTAGTCACTTAAGGAGGCATATTAACTATATCAGAGCAGTAGCAATTCCCCAAATTATACTTAAGTCACCTGGAATAATTTCTGTTACCCTGATCTCCAATTCTTTGATATTTGAGTCATTAATTTATTAACAAAGAATGATCAAGTCACTGTAGAAGAAGGTAGGGGAATTCTGGAAAATAGTGTAGGTGGTTTGAGGAATATTTTATATTTAATAAGGATTGCCCATTATAGATTATTAAGAGAAAAAATAGGTGAAAGAGAAAGTTGAAAACTGATTAAATCCAAAAAGAAAAGTAGAAGACCATATGAGTGTCTTGAGAATCCTTGACACTAGATAGTGTGAGTGAAATCACAGGGATAGGTTGGAATCTGTTTTGCAGCATCAGCTTTATTGTCTCAATCTATTCTTTATAACTATTTCCAACTATCCCTTCTCACTCACCAACAACAGGATTTCCTCAATGTCATTTCCAGAAGTAACACCTCAAGGAAACTTTCAGAAACAGTTTCTCAATTCCAAGATGCTGATACTTTTAGCAGCCAGGAAAGGATTTCTGAAAGTCATTTTGAAGACCAAGGTTTCCAAAGATAGCAAGTCCCCCACTTCCTTCAAATTGTATATAGTGTACACACTTTAATGCAGATTGAGAAAATTAGTAAAATGAAGCATAGAGACCAGAAGTAGCAGTGTTTTATCACTTAACGTTTAAACGCATCTGAATCTTGTATAAAAATCTTGATTCTCTTTCAGTTATTTTTGGAATAGTCAAGCTGTATTTTTGAGCTTCTTTTGAAGATGGCAAGATTTTATTTGGAAAGATTGGATAATGGCATTTTTTTAAACAAAAATTCCCTTTAATATTTTGGCCAGTAAAGTTCATTTCCTTCAAGGTTTGCATTCACTTTTTAAAGTTTTTGGTTCTTGATTCTTAAAACTCCAGATAGAAAAATAAGCTTCTGTGGAATATAATTTACATGGAATTTTTTTTTTAATTAAAAGAGTTATATGTCTTTCATTTTAAAAGAATCAACTACATTACAAATGAGAGGACCTACTTTTCATTGAATGTACCCATGGATTTAAGTACGTATTTATGTAGGGATGTGTTATTGTCTTTATGGCTTCATGTTCAAGGAGATGTGTGTATAATGTAGAATGTAATAAGACCATCCTTATAGGCCATGAGTATGGAAAAATCCTAAAAAAATATGTTGGTTAAAATCGAAAATAAAACCAGATCTGAGATCTTAACTATTGAAAACCTTGAAATCTCATAAATTAAGCATCATTGAGCCTGATTCCATCTTTTATAACAGCTCTCGAGAGAAAAATCTAAAAGCCAGGGCACTCTTAAGAGGAGCTGTGGATGATTCAGTAGGTGGCACAATTTTCACTGAGTCAGTACTGAACTGATGCCCCAGCATGGTATGTGGGGGCACTGCACTGCTGGAGGTGTCGTCTAATGGATGAGGGTAAAACCAAGGTCTTGACCACCAGCAGTTTTTAAAAATCCCATGGCACTTTTCAAAAGAGTAAAGATGATGTTAAACCCTGTGTCCTGGCTAATTTCCAAATTGGGCAATTATATTCTGCCTACTTAAAATTTCTCTGTAATTTTAGTTGGATAATATATTCCTCATCTCCTGCCCTATATTTCCAGCTTAGAGGTGGATGCATTTCCGTGGTGAGGGAAGTGGTGCTACCTTGAAAAATGCTTTGCAAGGTCTGAGATCAGGGGATGAAAGGTACAACATTCATCCATTACCAAGGCTGCCATATTAGTTTGTTTCTCCTGTGATTAGGCTGATTATTTTAAAAAATTGCCAAATAAGTATCTTTAGAAATAGCCTTGTCAGGTAGTCAAAGGTGCTACGCTTGCAAAGGTTTCCAAGATGGATATTTTAATTTTATTAAGTTGTGACTAAGAAATGAGGCTTCTCTTGAAGTGAATATATTATGTAAATACTAACAATTTAAGCATAAAATTATAGATGTTTAATAGGAATAATTAAATTTTCCAATACTTGCCTTGCAAGGCCTATCGCATTCACTGTAAAACATTAGTCACTCTATCATTTTCACTTATATTGTAATTTTCTCTAAATCAATAATTGTTAAGAGAGAAGGTCACTAACGGGGGACAAATGGAAAACACCTCTTAAAAAATAATAATTTTTGGTTAGCATGCTCTGGATTTTGGGAAAACTTATAAAAACATTTCTAAGGAAATGACCAGTAGTGGGGCTGTGTAAGGCCAGACCCACACTTCCTATGCTTCCAGCTTCACACAATACTCTGGGATCAACCCTACAGAAAAGAATGTACAATAGGAATTCTGTGTCATAAATGGTAACTATTGCATTTATCTTGACTATTTAGATGCTTAGCTAGAAAATGATTTTAAAACCATGAACAACTCAGTTTTTTCAAGGAGCAAGCATTTTTTCTACAAAAACCAAAGATCAATTTAACCTCATTTACAGTGACTTTCATACGTTACTATTTTTTTTTTTTTTTTTTTTTTGGTACAGAATCTCCCCACGTAGTCCTAAAATGGTATAACCTCAAAGGTTTCTATTTCTAACAATTAATGAAATTTAATTGTATTGCAAAGACTTTTCATGCTAACTTCAAGTTATTCTGACATACAGATATATTAAAATCCTATCTTACTCTTCTTAATAATAGAGTTAATATAAGAGAATTCTTCAGAGCAAATAGAAATCTGGCAACATGTGGCTATATTAGTAAATAGTATGGTAAATAAACATAGTAAATTCTGTTTGTGTAAATAAAGAAATTGCTTGAGAAGGAAGTACCATCTTTAGAGTTTGGACTTGCGTTTAGCACAAAATACTGTAATGTGTTTAGCCTGGCTTTGTCAACTACAACAGTAAGAGTTCACTTTGTAATAGAAAAAATAGTCACTCTGATCACTTTGTCTTTTTAGTATGCAGCCCAGAGGATTCAGAAAAGATTACATTTACCATAATTAACATATATGTAAATGGAGATCATGGTTGTGAATGATAAATTTTCATAGCAATTTAAACCTTGTACAAATTAATCAACCACACAGACACTTGATTAATGAAAGGCAGTGTCATTTTAAAATGCAACATGTTAATATATATTTCTGTTATCACAGATCAAAGAATCTTTAAATGTAAACCAATAAGAACAAAGTTCAATCTACATTTTTTTAACAAATTTAATTCCCATATAATCATGGTGGCAATTTGATATAAAACTGTTATTGTGGTTCATATTTATTTACTAATTTTAGTGAAAAGTAGTGCAAATTAATTTTGGATGTTTCATCGTATGATTGGATTCCCTAAATATAGGATTACAGTATCATTGAAGGGTAAAATGAATGCACAAAAGCAAGTACAAATTAGATACAGATATTTATTCACATGTCATGCTAAATTTAGCAGTTTTCTTCTATGTTCCCATTTTTTGTCTCACTTGAGAGTTATATTAAACAGATTCAGTACTCAATGACTGATATTCACTCAATACAATGTTTGAGATGAGATTTGACATGCCACTTTACTAAGAGCTATATTTTCTTTATTTTTGAGGAATAAAAAGTAAAAATTTCTTTATAGACTTGAATTTATTAAGAATCTATCTTCAGAGTAAAAATGAATGCCTAATTTCCAGAAAAATATTTATTAGAAAATATATAAAATTTACAGTAATTGTATGTGTTCAAAATGTAAGGACTGGAATATAAAGTTTAACTATAATCTTGTTGTGTTATAGAGCTTCCATTCTAATGAGAGAGGAAATAAAATAAATATCCTATATAATAAAAGCCTAATATGCTAAGTGTCCAGTCGTCTATTCAGCTGTTCAACCAATCAAAGTGTAATATGCTAATTATATGCTAAGGCCACTCAGCTGCTCCCTCTGACATGCACTATCCACCAGGGCCAGACACTCTGACCAGTAGGGTAGCTTGCTCCTGGGGTTTGGCTGATCAGGACTGATTGAGACACACCCTGTAGCCCTCCTGTGGTCCCTCCCCAGCCCTGATTGTGCAACAATGGAGTCCTTTGGCCTGGCCTGCACCCTCTTGCAATCCAGGACCCCTCAGGGGATGTCAGAGAGCTGGTTTTGGCCTGACAGCAAAGGTCCAGTTGCTATAAAGTGCATTGATCACCAGGGGGCAGATGCTCAATGCAGGAGCTACCCCCTGGTGGTCAGCACACTCCCACAGGGGAGCGTGCCAAAACTGGGTTCATTACTGGTGGTGGCAGGAACCTCTCCCACCTCCGAGGCAATTCTAAGGATGCTTGACTATGAGGTAGGCCCTGTTGAAGGATACCCCCCCCCCCCAAGTGCGTGAATTCCGTGCACCAGGCCTCTATAATTTTACATATTTTTTAAGTTCTACTTTGGGTTGAATTGTGCTGCCCCTCCCTCACCCCATTATTCAAATGTTGATACCTTAAGGCCAATACCTCAGAATGTGATTGTATCTCAGAATTAGGAGATGGGGCCATTAAAGAGATAAAGTAGACCCTAATCCAATCCAGTCTGACTGGTGTCCTTACAAGAAGAGGAAATTGGGACACACAGATCGGCACCATGCTTGTCCACAGAGGGATGACTATGTGAAGGGGCAGCAAGAGAGTGACCATGTACAAGCCAAGGAGAGAGGCCTTAGAGGAAACTGCCTGGCACCTTGCTTCATCGTAGACTTAAAACCTCTACAACTGTGGAAAAATAAATTTCTGTTCCTTAAGCCACCCAGTCGGTTGTATTTTGTTATATCAGCCTTACAAACTAAAAAATGTGCTAAAACAAAAGTAAAATAGTAATGGGAGACTCTATTGATTGGTAGTCAAAGAAAGCAACTTTTAGGCTGAAACCCAAATGATGCAAAGGAGACAGCCATGTAAATACCTGATGCAAAGACTATTTTGTTATATCAGAAATAAACAAAAACCCAGTAAGGCATGAGATCATTTTAGCATTAAAATTTTGTTTGTTCAATAACTACCTGCTTTTTCATGGTGCTATGGAAGGCATTAGAGAATAAGTATAAAGTGATCTAATAGGCCATTAGTAATGCTATAATAACTATTTTATTGTTAATTATGCTATGGATATTCTTATCATTGACTATCCACTGTCAAAATGTCTTTAAAGTTTTAATTACAAATTTAAGGAATGTATTAGCCATTAGCCAAATAATCATTTTGTTGGGCGACCACTAGTACACTAAATCTTACCCAAATACTTTTTGACTGTCTTTTGCATACATAAAAACAAAATTAGAGCATGGTTCTCTTTCAGGCTGTCTTCTTTTTTAAAAAATTTTTCTTAAAATTTTTAATTGAATTATTGGGGAGACATCTATAATAATAAAAATATAATATGCTAATTAGACCGGCAGCTGAACAACCTCCCGGACATCATTCCAGATAACCTTCCGGACAAAACGGGAGGGGAGCGAGATGTGAGGGCTGAGGCAAGCTGCTGCGGCTGCAAGGGCCAAGCCCCTTGCACAAATTTTGTGTATCGAGCCTCTAGTTGTTTTAATAAAATTATGTAGGTTTCAGGTGTACAATTCTATAATACATCATCTATATATTTTATTATGTGTTTACCATGCCAAGTCAAGTCTCCTTCCTTTGCCATTTATCGCCTCTCAACCTTCTTCTACCTTCCCCTACCTCTATTTCCCTTTAGTAAGCACCATTCGGTTTCCTGTGTCTATGTGTTGCTTTTCTTGATCCATTCACCTTTTCACCCAGCCCCCTTCTCCCCTTCCCCTCTGATAGCTGTTTGAGTGAATACTCATGAGTTTTATAAGTTTAATGGTCAAGGCTGTATCTTAATGTAGCTATTATACACTTAAGAAAAAAACCTGTTTTCTGTTTGAGTCTGTTTCTATTTTGTTTGTTAGTTTGTTTATTAGATAACACATATGAGTGAAATCATAAGATACTTGTCTTTCTCTGACTGGCTTGTTTCACTTAACATAATACTCTCCAAGTCCATTCATGTGATTGCAAAGGGTAAGATTTCCTCCTTTTCTATAGTTGAGTAGTATTTCACTCTATGTACACTGAGTGGCCACATTATTATTATCTCTGAATGTATAATAATCTGGCCACTCAGTGTGTATATATATATATATATTAAAGTCCCAGTGCATGAATTCGTGCATGGGTGAGGTCTAACAAACCTGGCCAGGGGTAGGGGACATGGTGGTTGGCAGCCTGCCGCTGGTCAAACTCCTGGTGGAGGGGACAATTTGCATATTAGCCTTTCCTTATATAATATTATTATATAGGATATACATTGAGTGGCCAGATTGTTATGCATTCAGAGATCATAATAATCTGGCCACTCAGTGTATGTACCACAGCTTTTTTTTTTTTTTTTTTAAATCTACTTTTCTACTGATGGACACTTGGGCTGCTTCCAGATCTTAGCTATTGTAAATAATGCTGCAATGTACATATGAGTGCATATATTCTTTCAAACTAATGATTTGGGTTTCTCTAAATACATTCCCAGAAGTGGAATTTACTGGGCCATAAGGCAATTCTATTTTTGACTTTTTGAGGTAACTCTATACTGCTTTTCACAGTGGCTACACCAATCTGCATTCCTGCCAACAGTGCACAAGGTTTCCCTTTTCCCCACATCTTCACTAACACTTGTTTGTTGTTTTACTGATGATAGCCATTATGATAGGTATGAGGTGACACCTCATTGTGGCTTTAATTTGCATTTTTCTTATGATTAGTGACATTGAGCATTTTCTCACATCTATTGGCCAGCTGTATGTCCTCTTTGGAGAAGTGTCTACTCATATTCTTTGCCCATTTTTAAATTGGATTTTTTTTATTGTGTTAAGTTTTATAAGTTCTTTGTAAATTTTTATATTATGTTAATCCCTTATCATATGAATCATTGGTGAATAAGTTATCCCATTCAGTGTGTTGTTTTTTCATTTTGTTGATAGTTCCCCTTGCTGTGTGCAATTTTTTTTTAGTTTGATATAATCCTATTTCTTTATTTTTTTTGTTTGTTTCTCTTGCCTAAGGTGATATATGAGGAAAAAAATATTGCTATGAAAAATATCTCAGATTTTACTGCCTATGTTTTCCTCTAGGATTTTTACAGTTTTGAGTGTAACATTTTAAGTCTTTAATCCATTTTGAGTTTATTATTATGTATGATATAAGACAGTGTTCTAGTTTTATTTATTTTTTGAGCACATACCTGTCCAATTTTTCCAATAACATTTATTTAATAGACTATCTTATGTTCTTGCCTCCTTTGTTAAACATTAATTGACCACAAAGGTTAATTAATTTGTTCTGTTATTTTTGTTATTATTCTTCCACTCAAATCCTAGAATTCTTTTTTTTTTTTTTTTTTTTTATCAAATCCTAGAATTCCTTATGTATCTGTATACATAAAAGGCTAAGCGACTGTCAGACCATCCAACTGGTAGCTATGATGTGCAATGACCACCAGGGATCAGAGGCTCAGTGCAAGCACTGCAGAGCTGTGGTGACTTGGCAGTTCTCGGGTGATGCACTCCAGAACTAGGGAGGAGGGAGCCTGATTCATAGGTGCATCACCCAAGAAGTGCCCTCTCACAATCTGGGCCCCCTAGTGGGATGTTGGAGAGGTGGTTTCAAACTGATCCCCACAGATCAAGCCTAGGGACCCCATCTGCCAGAATGACCCTGCTCACTCCACAAACACCCTTCAAGCCACAAACCTGCCCCGGGTCTGGCTGGCAGGGGAGGGACAATGAGGTTGGCTCCAGGGCATGTCTGGCCAGTCTTGCCCAGTCCCAACCTGCCAGCTACCTTGTAATTAATTTCCTTTCAGTGTGCAGGAATCCATGCACCAGGACACTAGTATAAAATAATAATACAGCACTTTACACATTACTGGAATTGGCAAGTTTCTTATTATATGATGACAGATTTGCATAAAAGAAAGCAAGTTATAATTTATTCAGTATTAATGTAAACAAACATTTTATTTAGAAAGGAATAAAAGCAACCACAATGAGATGCAGTTTTAAGTATGAGAAAAAAGTTTCAAGAGTCAAATTTAAGGTACCTGAATATACCCAATTAGTAATAAAATTCCTGAATGGGGCGCGGGGGAATTTTATTTTAGATGACTTGGGCACAGCTCTTTAATTGTTAAGAACAATTTTGTAAATATAACATATAGGTTAGATAATTCTATATTTTTAAATATATTTTTAACATTATTATGTTACTTGTTTTTGCATGTTTTCCTCATATGTGAAAGGGAACATTTCTAACTTAGACTTCACATCTGTTTTTTAAATAGTAAAATAACTCTAAGCAGTGCTGGCTCAATTTAAATCCCATTTGGTGGTCCCAGTATAGTTTTTATATCACACACAAAAAAGCCATCATAATTTGCATCCCATCAACTATTCCCTTAACTCTAAAGAGCTATCATCCCACTCCTAGAGTAGGTCTCTAGGGTTGAATCCTGTTCTATCACTCCTACGCTAGATCTATTTGGTAGTAAAATCAGGGTTACTAGCCTGGTGCCCCTTACCTGGAAGAAAATTCTGTATTAACCCTGTCTTCACTCTTCTCAGAAAGCTGATAATAAATTTTGTCCTTTTACTCTCTGCTCTTTCTAATTCCTGGCATTCCAGAAATCGTTAGACTTGCCTTTTCAGCTTTTCCTGGCAATGCTAGAACTGACATTCTTTTATAATCTGAATTACTTGTGATGTATCTGCTTTGTGCAGTTTTTTTCATGATAACTAATATTTTGTTAATATTTTTTGAATTATCAACAGCTATCTCTTTAACACATCCCTATTCTCCATATTATTTCTAAATTTTCTCTTTTCCTCAGTCTTTTCCATCTCTTTACCTCCACAGCTATTTCACCTGTATATAAACTCTTGAATTATTAGTAACTCTGTTTGTTTGATTGTTTGATTTTTAGAATTCTATCCCAAGGTGTTTCCACACCTATAACTTGCATCAGAGTAGCTTTGCTGACCTAACCAAAATTATGTTAGAAAGCATAACTTATCTTATAATATTGAACAGCTAGTAACCTTAGCATAAACCATTATTTTTAGTTCTTTCTGCTCAGTATCTACTGATCAGCATTAAATTCACTTTAAAAACACTAAAAAAAAAATGTTAAGAGTGAAAAGTAGAATACTTAATTATTTAAATATTTTCATAACATTCTAATCATCTGGGAGGGATGAATTATAGGTGTATTGAATCCTTACTTGTTGGCTAATTGCTTATGGCACCTAGAAAACATGGCTGCTATCTTTTACAGATGGAAACCAATACTATTCCTGGCCTGAATACCCATCAATTGATATATTTGTATTTTCTCTCTGCCTTACTAACTGCCATTGTTGTAATGACTCTTAGTAAAGGTACCTTGGTTTCCCAATCAAAATATTGACATGTGCTTTGGAGACTACCTTCAACCCCATTGACAGCTACCTCTCTGAGCACTCTGAGAGGATTTTTATTTTTGTATTTTTAAGTATGTTTTCATTCCAGAGAGACAAATAGAGAGGGAGAGAGAGGGAGAAACAGCAGCGCTGAGATAGAATCATTGATTGGCTGCCTCCTGTGCATCCCCTACTGGGGATTGAGCCCAAAATGAAACCATTTCCTGTGGTTGCCATAACAAATTACCACAAACTGGGTGGCTTAAAATAAAACAAATGTACTCTCTCACAGTTCTTGGGGACAGAGGACCAAATTAAGCTATTAGCAAGACTTTACTTCCTTTAGAGGCTCTAAGAGATTACTATCTGTTTCTCGTCTCTTCCAGTTTCTGGTGGCTGCCAGCATTCTTGGACTTATGGCTGTATCACTTCAGTCTCTGTTTTTGTCTTCACATCATTTTCTCCTTTGTATATGCATCAATGTTCCTCTACCTTTCTTGTATAAGGACACCTGTGATAGCATTTGGACTTATCCAATAATCTAGGATATGATTCTTAACTTAATCACATCTGCAAAAAACCCTTTTCTAAATAAAGTAACATTTATAGTTTCTAGGAATTAGGTCCTGATAGCCTTTGGAGACCATTATCCAGCCTCCTACTTGTGACCTCTGTCTCAGGGGCACGGATTTTCTACCTGGTGATGCACAATTATGTATGTCAAGATGCAAAAGTGGTAAGCTGACCTGGATAACTTCCATCTGCTCTTCTACATCCACTTTCTACTATTCTCCATCTCGTTCTGTGCTCCAGGAGGCGAAGCTATATAGACGACATAACAAGATCTTTTGCCCTTTGTCTTCTTACTTGCGTTCAGCCCAAATGAAGAATCCTGGTGAGAGATAGAAAGGAGAGAGAGAGAAGAGTGAGGTCAAGGTATTTTTCCTTCCTTCTCCTATTTTAACACCCTTGAGAGAAGGTAGCTTGACACACAGGTAGACAGGAAAGGGGTCCATCGGGAAACAAAAGCAGGTGGAACATATGAAGGGGCAGACACAGCAGTGTGAGTGTAAGCCTAATCACAAAAACGAATCATGCAGAAATAATAAAATTTTGGGGAACTCAGAGCAGGAGGCATGTGAAACCAAGAGAGGTCCTGCAACAACAAGGAACAGAAAAAGTTCAGGTTCATTTCTGGACAAGAACAATGAGGGGATTAATCAGGTGGTGACATAGGTCGATATAGAGCAGGCTTGTAGCATACTACAAGAATGGATATACATAGAGAAATCCTCTTAGATGAGATCAAGATTTAAGAGGGAGGAGGATAACACAGGGTCTTATAGACTACTTACTGTAAGGACAAGAAGTGATATGGAGCGTCATTAGAAGGTTTCCAGCAGAGAACTGACATCTGATTTGCAGAATTATTTTGGCTGCTTTATTTAGATAGGTGCAAGGCTGGAGTAAAAAGTAATTTTGAATATATAAATGAGTGAATTGTTGAATAAAAAAACAAACAAACAGATGAATAAGCATGCATATTACTCAGTTGAATATTTGAGGTTGGAAATATCAACTGGGGGGTCAGTAGAAGAGATCATATAATAGAAGCCAGAAGCAGATAGAGAATAAGAGGAAAACTGTGGCTGGAGCCTCCATGAATAATCAGAACAGGAATTAACAGGGAAAGAAGAATTAGTGAAGGTGATAAAATAAAAAAGGAGTAATTAGAAAGATTTGTGTTTGGCACTCAATATATTTTTCATATTTATAGAGATTTAAGTTCAGTAGATTATGACATTGCAAAGTTTTTATATAGGAGAAAACTTAATTTTTAAAATTAAAATAAAGAAAAAGGGAAGAGGGTAACTTGAGTGTAAATCTGTAGATATCAGTGTAGCAAACATTTTCTGCAACTTGCTTCAGATGGGTAAGCCAATCAATTAATTCCATTGTGACCCTAATGATTACTTAAGAAGTACAGGGGTTAGTAAAATTTTTCTGTAAAGAGGTAGATGTGTAGCCATGGCTGGTGTAACTCTCTTTCCCTCTTTAATGCCTATTGGCCATTGATATTTGCTAAATACTATGTTAGGAACTGATCTCTTTATTACAATTTAAAAAATTCTGCTGGGAATCAGTAATGATATACACAATGTTATTCACCTATCTATAAGAAATTCTTGAAGGTTAGAATGAAATTAATAAGTCAATATATTTGTGTAACTAATAAAAATAAAAAGTTCAATAAAATATCAGTGACTTCTTGTATTTTTATTATTATACTTTATTTCTTTGAGCACCCAGTCTTTCCAAATATTAACTGGAATTTGTAGGTACTAGTATAAGAACAGCATGATGAAGCCAAAAAATCAAGAGCAGAGACTAAACAAAAAGTCATATAAGAACAGTTATTAAGAATAGAAAAATGGAATTCAGGTCACATAATATCTCAGTTCTATTTTTTTTTTTTTTTTTAAAGAATGAACCCAGGGTGAGCTCAAGCTATTAGTTATAAGTTTTCATCTTTATTTTTTAAAATATATTTTATTGATTTTTTACAGAGAGGAGGAGAGAGGGATAGAGAGCTAGAAACGTTGATGAGAGAGAAACATCGACCAGCTGCCTCTTGCACACCCCCTACCGGGGATGTGCCCGCAACCAATGTACATGCCCTTGACCAGAATCGAACCTGGGACCTTTCAGTCCACAGACCGACGCTCTACCACTGAGCCAAACCGGTTTCGGCAATATCTCAGTTCTAATTACCTATTACTTATGCTTTCTAGGAAGTGTCTTATTTATAAAAATGCATATAAGAAGTTACATTTTTTGATAAGACATTAAATGTGTTTGAGTTCCTTGACTTCAAATCTCTAAATATAGCTTTCTAACTATGTGACCTTCTACTGTAATTTACTTATAAAGTCAGTAGTCCCAGATTTCAAATTTTCCCATTGTAAAACACATTTAAATCTTTGAACTCCAATACTGAGTAAACTCTGGAACGACTTTGAGCTCTGGATGCTGAGCTTGGTAACCTTGAACCTCCCATAAATTGGAGAAAACCTCTAAAGCAACCAAAACAAAGCTTTTGACTTTCTAAATATAACGTTTGTTTGACTTCTTGACTTAATTGTGAACTCTGTTGTTTTTCCTTGACTGGTTTGCTGCTATCATTTGAAGTTAACCTTTTTTCTACTTGGTTGAAAATCATGCTTCAGTGGATTAAAAGACAAAATTTCATTCTTTCTAATTAAATATCAGATAGTCTCTAAGATATGTCTTGAAAAAAAAACAACAATAAAAATGTGCATGTTAATTCTCCTAAAGTATAATTAAGGGTAATGAGTCATCCTTTTAATTATTTGTCCTTCCTTTTCATTCTGTTTGACAATAAATTTACTATGTTATTTGAATTCTATCTTTACTGCTTTAATTTAGTTTTATCTTATTAATCCTCACTTTTATTTTGCAGTCTTGAAATAGTCTTTCAAACTTATTTTTCATTCTGGGAATGTGGCTTTTAAAAATTAAAAAGTTATACATCCTTTTTGTAACAAAATCAGTCATATACTCGTGTATATGAAAGCTCTTTTGCACTCCCCCTACTCCAAAACAACTTTCTAGAGATAATTATTTCAAAGTTTCATAATGAAATGATGTTCATGTTTCTAGACTGTTTTCTGTGCATAGAGACCTATACACATTCACACTCCCATTCATAAATGTTATGCAACTTGGATTTTTAAATTATTACATTACTAGAGACCTGGTGCATGAATTTGTGCAACCAGTGGGGCCCCTTGGCCTGGCCTGTGGGATTGCACTGAAACCAGCTTTCCAACATCCCCCAAAGGGTTTCAGATTGCAAGAGGGCACAGTCCAGGCCAAAGGACCCCACTGGTGCACAATCAGGGCTAGAGAGGTGTGGGAGGTTGGCCAGCCAGGACAAGTCAACAGGAGGGCTCCAGAGAGTGTCTGGCCCATCTCATTCAGTCCCAATTGGCCAGATCCCAGAAGCAAGCTAACCTACCAGTAGGAGCATCTGTCCCCCTGGTCCTCAGTGCTTGTCATAGCAACTGGTTGGCCAGTCAATTATCTGCTCGCTGGTGGTCAGTGCACATCAGTGAGAAGTTAAGTGGCCTTAGCATATCATGTATCATTAGCATATTACACTTTGATTGGTTGAATGGATGACCAGACACTTAGCATATTATGATATAGGATGTATAGTATAAATGAACACTATTGTTAAGTGAATGAATTGTTAAGAAAGTGAATGAGTAAATGGATAACTATGTAAATAAATGCATAAATAAATATATCATACTTAATTTTTTTTAAAAAAATATAGCTACTATATTTGAAATCTTATTTTATTCTTTTATTATTATAATGATTAAGATAAATGCCTTCTGAAACCCTTAGAAAAATATTTAATACCCATATATGTATTAGTTCAGACAAATAGGTGACAACTGATAATTTGTATTATTTTTTGTTTTTAAAAAGATTGCTATTAGGTGTTTTGGTTAATTTGCATAAACTATTCAAGGAAATTCAAAATGTAAATGAAAAAATATAGCAGTATTAAAATATACAAGTAATGATTTCATTAAATCTTACTAGCATTAAAAAAACACACACATGTAATTTACTGCCTCTTTCTTAATATACCATTCTCACATTATATGATTTTGAGTATAGATCCAGTGTAGTCTACTGCAGTAGTTTCTATAGAGTAACCTGGGAAAATGTGTACTCTGATACTGTGTTTTTTGTTAGTTATGAACAGATTACATCCATTTGCCTTATAAGATATGGGTAATAACTCCTCAGGATTTATTTTTATTATTATTAATTTCAAAGCTGTAAGCTTCTTTAAGTGCCTGTGAATTCATAATGCACAGGGTGCCTTGCAACCAAATATATATTCAATTCCCAGCATTATTGGTGTTTCCAATTTCAATAACTATAATATTATCACCTTTGGACTTTTATGGCATCTTTCATCCGTGGATCTTAAAGGGCTTTACAAACATTAATTCACACAACCTTCTTGTGAGGTACAGAAATATCATTAACCCCATATTACAGATGAGGAAACAAGCGCAGAAAGGTTAATAATATGTGCACCACTTTCTACTTGTACTGCGCCTTTGATTCAGGGTTCTCTAAGTACACCGGGAACTTCATGATGCTAGTATAGGAGGAAGAGCTAATTTAGGCTTCATGATTAACCCATGGCAGACTTTTTACCACAAACATGTAGTTTGAAAAATTTTCCTCAGAATATAGATTAATAACATAATATTGCATTATATTCAAATAGATTTCAGTTTTAATTGGAAATCATGACTTCAAATATATCCTTAACTTTTTCTCTAGTTTGAAGTGTGAGCAGATGATTATGTAACATGGGCAATACACTATAAAATTGTTTATTAAAACAAAACAACAACAACAAAAAAAACCAAAAGGAATAAACACAGATGGTACCAGGTTTGTTGCTATATGGTTTTTTTTTAATCTTTTTTTATGATTTTAAATATATTTTATTGATTTTTTTACAGAGAGGAAGGGAGAGAGATAGAGAGCTAGAAACGTCGATGAGAGAGACATCAACCAGCTGTCTCTTGCACACCCCCCACAGGGGATGTGCCCACAACCAATGTACATGCCCTTGACCGGAATCGAACCTGGGACCCTTCAGTCCCCAAGCCGACGCTCTACCACTGAGCCAAACCAGTTTCGGCAGCTATATGCTTTTTTTTTTTTTTTTAATATATTTTATTGATTTTTTACAGAGAGGAAGGGAGAGGGATAGAAAGTCAGAAACATCGATGAGAGAGAATCATTGATCATCTGCCTCTTGCACACCTCCTACTGGGGATGTGCCCACAACCAAGGTACATGCCCTTGACCGGAATCGAACCCAGGACCCTGCAGTCTGCAGGCTGACTCTCTATCCATTGAGACAAACCGGTCTTAGCTGCTGTGTGCTTTTTAAGGCATTAGCGGTTAGTAGTTTATAATAAAAATAGTAAATAATTTGTTTCATATATTTTTATATTGTTCATGGTCAAACACATAAACTTTAAAATCAGATAAAGTTGGGTTCAAACCTCATAGTAGCTACTCAGACACATGTGTTCTGGCAAGTTATTTAAACTTTGATCTTCGTTTTCTTCATCTTTAAAATTAGGTTAATATTACCCACTGTATATGATTATTTGGAGGTATAAACTGGGTATAATATTATAAATAGTGTCTGAGGGATTTATTTACCATATTTTATTTATATGAAAAATATACAACAAGGATCCTATCTAATAAGAGTAATATACAAATTGACTATCACTCCAACACAAGATGGCCACCCCCATATGGTGGTCAAACATGGCCACTCCCATCTGGACACAAGATGGCCACCACAGATGGCTGGCAGGGGAGGGCAGTTGTGGACGATCAGGCCAGCAAAAGAGAGCAATTGGGAGAGACCAGGCCTGCAGGGGAGGGACATTGGAAGTGATCAGGCCTGCAGGGGAGGACAGTTAGGGGTGACCAGGCCAGCAGGGGAGGGCAATTGGGGGAGTTCAGGCCTGCATGGAAGGCAGCTGGGGAGGACCCAGGCCTGCAGGGGAAAGCAGTTGGAGGCAACCAGGCTGGCAAGGGAGGGCAGTTAGGGGTGACTAAGCCAGCAGTTGAGGGCAGTTAGGGGCAACAATCGGGCTGACAGGGGAGCAGTCAGGCATCAATCAAGCTGGCAAGGGAGTGGTTAAGGAGTGATCAGGCTGGCAGGCAGGTAAATGGTTGGGAGCCAGTAGTCCTAAATTGTGAGAGGGATCCGACTGCCCATTTAGGATCAGTGGGATTGGGCTTAAACAGGCAGTCAGACATCCCTAGAGGGTTCCCAGATTGGAGAGGGGACAGGCTGGGCTGTGGGACACACACCCCATCCTTCACCCCCATGCATGAATTTTGTGCACCGGGCCTCTAGTACAGAAATAAGTATCATTATTTTGGTCATATATGGACTCTAAAATTAATAATATATATTCTAACTTGTAATCCATAATCCAACACCCCAGCATAAAATGAATGACTGGGTCCTAAATAATATATTCTCTCATATATTTATTACCAATATATTAGTGTCGTGGTCGGCAAACTGAGGTTTGCGAGCCACGTGCGGCTCTTTGGCCCCTTGAGTGTGGCTCTTCCACAAAATATCATGACCTGGGTGAATCTATTTTGAAGAAGTGGCATTAGAAGAAATTTAAGTTTAAAAAATTTGGCTCTCAAAAGAAATTTCAATTGCTGTACTGTTGATATTTGGCTCTGTTGACTAATGAGTTTACCGACCACTGTATTAGTGCATGAAATGTTTGCAATTGATTCTGACTATTTATTTATGCAGCCTAGTGAATCCTGATATTTTATGTTTGAATCATTTTATGTTTTATTTTTTCATCAAATAACAAGTTATTCACTTAAGGTCATAGGGCTAGTTGGTGATAAAATACAGAAGAGGGTATAGTTATTATGACTTCTAATCTGGGGCCTTACCTACCTGATCACATAGCTTTTGAACACACTTATCAGGCTTATCATTTCTTGAACTTGAGAAAAACCTCACTAATGTCCTTAGAACATGCCAGGTCTCCTTTTCCATATTCATTTATGTATACCAATCAGCTTATTCTTTTCAAATGCCAGGGATGTATTGCTCAGTAGAGGAACTTCTGTACCCAGCAGAGTTTAATGTAAAAGGCAAACCTTTCCACTAATGAGCAGTTTGTCTAGTGTTCTTAACCTTATCAGCAGCTCCTCAAGTGATAAAGACTTAACTATTATGCACGGAAATGTGTTGATAATTCTCAATCTTCGCGCTGAAAATGGCTCCTTTGTCACTTCTTAGAGTCTACTGTGAAACTTAGCACACAGCTTACAAATTACCTTGCTTGTTCTGCAAAGTAGTCAGCTGGAAGTATTGGTGGCCAGGCAGCAGGTGGAGCCTCCTCCTGTCAAGACAAGAATGATACCTGCTGCTTAATAGAAAAAGAACCATCTGCAGTTTAACGAGGTAGACCTGTCCCAGGAAATGGGCTGCATTTAAAGACATGGCAGAGCGAATAACTTTTTTTTTCTTTAACTAGCAAAAAGGAGACTGACTATTAAATTCTGTACAGATAGATCTGAAGACTGGAGGTGTGATCAGCTCGAACATTAGCACGCAGTGGCTCGAATGATTTTATTCCTTTTTCTGTTGGAATTCCTTAACCCACAGCTCACAGGGTCTTTCTTCTGCCAGCCTCTGGGATAGAAGGATGCAGGACAACACTGTCTGCATGTTGCTGCAAGAGAAACAATAAAAGCTTGATCAGCTGAATGCTTAAATGTAGCTGAATGTTTGATGAGATGAAGATGTAATTTTGTCCGTGTTCCCCAAGGATCTGGATTAAATATGACTACAGGGCCTAATCAAATAGCTAGTCACCGAACAGCAGTCCCAACTGCATTTTTCATTCCAGGCATGCCTTTCTCCCCCCCTCCTCCAAGTACATTACTTATTCACTGGTTTGTCAGCAGTGTGCATTATTAGCGCTTGAGAGATAAAACTTTAAGTGTTGCTCCCAATTAGCACAACAGTGACCACGCACCATGCTCTGTGCTTAATGCCTGCTCTCAGAGAGGAGCTGGTTTTGAAGGTCTGAGGTGGAGGAGAAAAAAAAAAAAAAATGAAACAGCTTAAGCATTCATTTTGAGTGGAGAGACAGCTCCTATTAACATTTAACAGCATTTGTGCAACTTGGTGCGGAGGTTACGATGCAAATGAGGAGGAATTAAAAGTGGCCAGGGGTTTGTCATTGATGGATTGCAGTCTGGCGGTGTTCACACTTCTGCCGTGTCCATCAGAAGCGATTACTGTGTAATTAAACCTTATTTCTCTACTCTTCAGTGCATAATTACTTTGTGAATGTAACCATCATCTAAAAAAGCTACCAAAATGCTTTAGCATTTAGTCTGGCAGTCATTTCCCTCGCTTGTGTCAGATATAACCATCAGACAGTGCAAAAGAACTGTCACTTTTAATAAGAGGCAAAAAATTAAATGAAACAGTATGCTTATTACAAGAAAATTAGGCGTTCAAGTGGTAGAGTCCTTTTCTGCTATTTGCATAATTTATTCTTTTTTTGTCCCTCACACCAGAAGCTTCAGGCAATTTTCTTCACATTTAAATAGATCGCACATTTAAGGCTACTTAAGGAAAATTATCACTTTGCATATTTTAATTGTTGTAAAGAAAGTGAATAGAAGAGGTCTGCAGCTTGGACTCTTGAGTCGGTCAGATGCTCAACTGTCTGATTCTGGAGCTCCCCACTGCTGCACTAGAGATAACCTTACAGTTCACAGACATCCACTTGCATTTCATCAGCATGCAAATGCAGCTCCAAGCACTACAATAAGTGGATCTTTGATATTTACAAACTAGCCACTAATAACTAAAATGTAATTTGTTTGACATAACTTTAAATTTTCTTATCGCTGTGCCTTTTTTTTTTTTTTTTTTTAAGAGAAAAACCTGATAAGTCCTGTAGGTTTAGAAAACTAAGAGACAGACCACTTAAACTAGATAATGTTCTACAGGTTGGAGAAATGTAATTTGCAGCAAAATCATGCCAGTTTCTTTATAGAAAGACAGTCAACATTTTGAGTTCTTTTGTTTCATTTAGACTTGCTTTTAATCCAATGAACAATTCAAATAAAAATTTCCATAAAACTTTTTCCTCCATAAGAATGCTATCAAGTTAATAGTGTTTCAAATGAATGATTTGGTTACCAAGGGGAGGATGTAATGTTTCAGTATGTTTGTGTTATAATTCAAAAAAAAATGAGATCATCAGCACAGGGCATTGGAGAGCAAAAGCTATAAATAGGCCAATGCCTTTACAAACTGTTAATTATGAAACTGGTGAAACTTAAAAGAGGGTTCCAATGAAATCTTTGATCAAAACATAGTTGGCTTATTTATTGTACTTAAGTGGGTTAAAAAAAAAATCTCAGTGGCCTAATTTGCTTAGGTTTCATTAGCAATTATAAAAAAACAAAAACATTTCAAAGAGACAGAAAATGAAGTCTTCATTTTGACAAGACAGCAATGCTTTAAAGTATATTAAGATGTGAATTTGATTAACTCAGCAACACTTTTGTTTAATTACAAACAATTATATGTTCCCTTTGGCTACTGGTCATTTTCATTTACAATGCCATTGTCCTCCTTAAGTGCAATTTCTAAACACTAATGAATGTCTGAGGGACTACAGTTGGCACACATTTGGAGACACTAAGCAAACATTTGTCTTTGGAAGTAAGTGAAGTAAGTCTTAGTTTACAAAACCTATCAGTGTATGGCAAAGTAATGTAAAACAGAACATTCTAGAGACTGACAAAAAGTTAGCTTAAGATAGGAACTTGTAATTTAAAAAGCCTACCACTATTTTGACCTAATGTGACTTTTAGTGTAATCTTTATTCTTTGAATTTTGAAATATACTACAGTATTATTTTTTAAAATTATGAAAGTTTTTTTTCTACTACCTTCAGAACAATGTTTTCCAAATGTACTTGTTTGCTTATTGTACTTTTGAAGAAAAATTAAGTAACTTTTGAAAAAAGGAGAAAATTTTGAAAAGATCTTCACTATTTCCCAGAGATAATGTGCAGCTGAAGTCTTTCATGTCTGATTCTAGCATATTTAGTAGAAATAATAATAAAAAAAGTTATTTCTGGCAGCAATCTTTGTATCACTGAAAACTTGGTTAAATCAATTGACTCAACATTTTCCATTTTGATTTTCTTCTTTTTTACAGGTGTTAACTGTGTTGCTTTAACAGTTAAAAAGAAGAATCGCACATATTCTTTGACTCCGCTCACCACCTCTCACCACTGCCAAAAGTCAATAGCTGGAAACAGAGTTGAATATAACAAGAGAATCAAATGCAGTGATACACATTTCTGAAAATAGTACTGTATCCTGTGTTTACCTTTTAATGTAGAATCGCTTTTGTAATTGGAAATTAGAGAATATCTCCATTTCACGTGACATTTCTAAGATAAATTTCTTGAAGGCAAACATTAAGTACCTCCTTAAAATACAGCTCACATTTTTAATAGCACTTTGTACTGAAGGGGGGCATGATGATAGTTGAAGATGAAGGGAAATCTGAAAGTGTATTTCTTTTAAGTAGTTGTAAAAAGGTTCATTCATCTTCATAATATCCTTTATAAAAGTTTGCTTCCTTCTGGAAACTGCAGATGATGATAATGTACTATGGGTAGTATTGGGAATAATTGCAAGTGAAGTTGGCACTACTTTGCATGGTATACCCAATACATACAGACCGTTATCACTAAATCAAACAACTGCAAACATTTCGCTAAGAGTATCAGTCTGGTAAATTAAAATTGAAGTCCAAAAGGTTCTGGTACAGATGATAGTATATTATGTTACTTTTATTTTATTTAAAGGACACTGTCCTAGTTTCTGAACAATGGCTAACACTTGTCTCTATGTTTAATCACTGAGCCACATAAGTATTAAGTCAGTTGGGACTTTAGGCAATATCTGTACCAGTGAAGAACATGGCCTTTTGAGTCAATATAACTGAGTTAAAACTCTCTCTGCACCATTTGCTATTTTTTTCACTACTAAGTTTTCTAAGATTGTTTTCTCCTCTGTAAAATGATCATTTACTTCACAGGCCTGTTGACAAGATATAAGATACATAAAGCACTTAGCACTGCACGAAGTCTATAGTAAATGTCTGGAAATGGTAGTTGTTCTCACTACTATGCTATAGTATATTAATATTTATATATACACTAAAGGCCTAGCGCTCAAAATTCATGAACGGGGTGGGGGGTGGTTGCTGGGAGGGTGTCCCTCAGCCTGATCTGCACCCTCTCCAATCTGGGACCCCCCGTGGGATAACCAGCAATTGGACATCCCTTTCATGATCTAGAACTGCTGGTTCCTAACCACTTACCTGCCTGCTTGATCGCCCCACCCCTCTGCCTGCCTGCCTGATTGCCCCTATTCGCATCTGCCTGCTGGCCTAATTGCCCCTAACCTCCCTCTCCTGCCAGCCTGATCACCCCTAACTGCCTCTGCCTTGGCCCCTGCCACCATGCCTTTGTCCAGAAGGAGGACCGGATGACCAGCTGACTGGAAGATGTCTGGTAGACTCAGTCTAATTAGCATATTACCCTTTTATTAGTATAGATTATAGTAAAAATAGTTACCGTACCTACTTATTTTTATTTCCACTAGCTTGTTAATTTTATTTGATTTTTTTCCCCCTAAAATTTATTAGCCTGTCATTCATTGACAGGTGTCTATAAACAGTAATGACTTTAAAATTTTGGATCCCCAACTTATTAGATTTACCATTACAAAAACATAACAACTGTCACTGACATATAACAAACAACTCTTTCATATTCTATACAATAGAGAAAATAGCTTAAAAAATTCATCTTAACTGCACTTACCAAAGTATTTGAAAAGGGGATTTAATTATACTTACTAACATACTTTTTGCCCCTCAGTGTTCACTGTCACAATACATAGTTTCATTTGGATTGTTGTTCTGGAGATGATAAGCATATTGTTTTGAGTTTGGTTTTAGGGAAAATAAAGATATTGGACCAATTTTTATGGCAAATAAATATAAAACACCATTTACTCAATGATAAAGCCAAGTTCGTTCATTTCTGTTTCTCTGGCATTCTTCACTTTCTGCCTTTCTCAGGAAGAGGAAATAAAATATAAAGTGGCAAGGACATGATGAGTCCACCTCCCAAAGTCAGTATCAGTAACATACGTATTGGGACAATTGTAATTTTAGGCAGTATAGAATTACTAGTAACTCATCCAGGATATTTCTACCTAATTGTGTGAATTCTGTCCTTCAGGAGGCTCTTAACTGATCGTTCTACCCTATGTATCAGAATGGGAATTGTGTTTTCTAAAAATAAAAGAAATGGTACAGATACCTATCATCCAACTTTGCAAACCACAGACAGAACAGGTAAATGAAACTGTTTGCCTTTGGTTAGAAAAATAACTAGCACTAGGTGGTGATGTAAATGTCATTGTCAGGAAGAGGTTAGACATCTTTCAATTTCAATGGTTTGAAAGACAATTTTGGCCGTTGAGTGTTACTTAAAATTAAAGCTTATCTGTAATAGTAAGGTATTACTTTATTAAGGATCCAGGCTCAATTTTTAAATTAAGACTTTATTTTTAAAGAACACTTTAAGGTTCACAGCAAAATTAAAAGGAGAATATAATTTTCATACCTCCAGGTGCAATTTTCAGTCATTTAAGTAACATAGATCAGTGTCCTCATATATATGGTAAAAGTAGGTTAGCTTTTAAGAGTTAGTAAAAAGTGACTTTCTAAGGTTCATGGTAACTGCCCAATTAATGATGTGTCTTTATTATTTATTATTTACAGATAAATGCATTAAATTAAACTGAGTGAATATTTGGTTACTTAATATAATTTATATTTAGATGAAGTCTAAATACAAATCATATTTTGAAGTCAAAACCTTTCTCCTAGTGGTATTAGAATCATTTGATGAAAGCATCAGGTGATATGATGATATAGTAAGGTCACTATAATATTAAAAGCATAATATGCTAATTAGGTCAGATAGCCAAGCATCCTTCCAGACGTCCTTCTGGACAAAGCTGAGGCAGCTGTGAGGACCAAGGGCAGGTAGCCACTACAGCCAGCAATGGCAGCAGCAGTGGCGGGGTGACGGTGGCAGTGCCTTCCTCTGACTGGCCCTGTTGCCTCCTGCAGAGGGAGGCCAGACTGTGGCAGGGAGCAGGCCTAAGCCATCACTAGGACATCCCCTGAGGGCTCCTGGATTCCGAGAGAGGGCAGGCCCGACTTGAGGGACCCCCCCCCCACTCCCAGGGTACATGAATTTTTGTGCACTGGGCTTCTAGTGTTAATATAATGTGAATGTTATCATTGTGGTAATTTATTAGTTGTGCTATATTTTCATAATTTTTTAAAATATGTATTTTATTTATTTTTTTACGGAGAGGAAGAGAGAGGGATAGAGAGTTAGAAACATAAATGAGAGAGAATCATCGATCAGCTGCCTCTTGCCTTCAATCAAGGTACATGCCCTTGACAGGAATCGAACCTGGGACCTTTCAGCCTCCAGGCTGACACTCTATCCACTGAGCCAAACCAGTTTCGGCTATTTTCATAATTTTTTACCTGCAACATTTTTCACTAAAATTTGATTGAAATGGGAGGAATGAGAGTAAAAATGATCTCAGGTATTCATCACCTTTTTAATCACACCAGTGAAAGGACTTTTAGGGGTAAAATTAGCAGGTTTAGGGAGATTTAAGGATAAACAGGGTCCATGGATGAGGAAGACTTGGCGCCCATAGGAGAGGTTTGGATCTGCCAAGAGGCATACATTCAGAGAGAAGCAAAAAGGGTGCCACGGGATAAGGGAAAATGGGGATAAGCCACAGGGTATGGGGAGAAAGGGGAAACAAACTTTCACAGAGGATAGAGAAACGCCAACCCAACGAATGGGAAAAAGAGGAAAATAGATTTTCACAGGAGATAGAGAATTCTACCACAGAAGGGGGATAAAGAGAAGGGGGAAGCATGTGGGGTTTGACCTTTGAAGCTGATATAGTAACCAATCAGAAGGGAATAGCAAGAAACAAAGAACCGCAGCCTATATAAACCTGAGAAAAAAGGAGCTTAGTGGGTCACCCCTTTGGGACCCCCTTTCTACGTGGGAGTCTGTACTTGCTTCCAATAAATTTCCACCCTTTTCATCTGCTACCTTTTGTCCATGGTTTCATTCTTCCAATCCACCTGGACAAGAACCCGGGAAAGGAACCACCGTGCATCCTGCTCAGGAAAAATGATTGGAGTCATCAGTGACTTTTATTTATTTTAATGACACTTACCAACACTTATTGAAGTTCCATGTTTCAAAGTGAATTGCACAGCATTCAGCAGCAAAGTTGATTGGAACCCAAACCTTTCTGCTCAAAGTAAGGGTTTAGGGCTGACAACGATTTTCAAGTAATTTGACTCACGTTTACAGAACAGCTTTCCTTCTCTTGATTTCTAGATGATAGCTAAGTCACTTAGCTCACTTTGAGGAGGGCTAAAATGACTCAGCCTCAGATGTTTTCTTGAATATCTCAAAGAATTGGAGATCTGTTGGGACAAAAGTTTTCTACCCCAAGGCCAGTGGTCCTCAAACAGCATTTGGGGCCTGTCTGTTAGCTTGATTAAAGATGTAAATAGAGACCTTCTGTACTTATTGAGTCAGAATCTCTGGTGTGAGGTCCAAAAAACTTTGTTTGAACAAGCCTCCCCAGATAATGTTTATGCATGTTGAAGTTTGAGAAACACTGCCCAAGACCAAGGAGGTGTAAAGGAGACAGACAAAAAACAGGTTGATAGTATCTAGATGGTCTATAACAGAGTTAGGCAAACTGTGGCTTGCAAGCTTTGCGAGCTGTGGCTTGCTGCTCTGTTGACTAATGAGTTTGCCGACCACTGGCCTAGAAAAGTGAAGTGTACATTGGTACCTTCCACAATCTTCAGCTAAGCAGCAAACATTCATTTGCTCCATATCCTCTAGTACTGAGAGTTCTCTACCATCGTAGCAATAGTTTAAAGGGAGACATAGCCAAAA